>NC_069509.1:174172314-174324814 GCF_027579735.1 Bombina bombina
TGAGACATTAATATTCACGTCAGCTGGTTTAATGAAGAGCAATGTTAGAATAGATGTTCGCGCTTCATTACCATGCTGCTGAAGTGTCCCCGCCTCCTTCACTGTGAGGGAGAGGCGGCGCCATGTTATTTCCTCTCCGGGACTTGCGATCTTGCAAATCAGTATACTCCTGTTGAGAACGGAGTTGTTTTGCCATTCCTTAGTCCCTTTCTGTGAGATAGTATGGTCCTGTGTGGAGATCGTTTTTATAAAAGTTTATGGAAAACGTTTTGTTATTAATAAAGCGATTGGGAACATAAATTATTAATGTCCTCCTCTCTGTTTCTATTATATATTTTCTTATTTTAATATACAATATCATCTGTCCTATTATTTTCTATGCTATTTTTCTCATATTTAGTATACGATATTCATCTGTGCTACTTAGAGTGACAGTTACATTTCATTTCAGTTTTTATTTGCAAAAGACTTAAGAGATATGGGAGCATAATTTATTAGTTAATAGCTCCCTGTTAGTATACTATTTTTCTCATATTTAGTATACTATATTCATCTGTGCTACTTAAAGTGATAGTTGCATTTAATTTCAGTTTTTATTTGCAAAAGACTTAAGAGATATGGGTGCATAATTTATTATTTAATAGCTCCCTATCCCTGATGCTATACTATTTTTTTCATATTTAGTGTACAATGTTCATCTGTGCTACTTAAAGTGACAGTTGCATTTAATTTCATTTTTTATTTGCAAAAGGCGTTATTGCAATATGTTTTTGTGTCTCGCTGGATCTCTTGAGATAGAGTGCGTTACTTCTGAGCCTGTCTCCCAGGATGATTCTGTCTGAGCAATGACAGTTTCTTCTTTTTCGTCCCAAGCTTCTATGGCGTCACCTGCAGTGCCCTGCGGTTCCTCGTTATCCCCTGGAGGGGTTATTTGCATGCAGAATTTGCTTTCAGGTATCTGTTAAAGGGTACCTTTGGCATTATCTGTTTTTTCCTACTCTTAGGGAAAATCCCTGGAGGAACATTAAAGATTCAGTTAGTAAGGTTTCTGTATCATCTGCTACTGTTAACCTTCCTCATTGGACTGATGAGGAGGATCCGTCAGTAGGATCTGAGGGTGAAATCTCAGATTTGGTCAGTATAATTCCTTCATCTGTTGCTGAAGTAGTATCTTTCAGATTTAAGCTTTTACACCTTCATGTACGGTTAAAGGAGGTTTTGGCTATTTTGAGCGACTTTGATACGCCTATTGTCAATCCTAAAGAATCTGGAAAAATTTTTTTTTTTAAATTGTCAGATTCTTTGTGGAAGGAGTATGGTCTGGTGAGGGATTCTCCGGTACCCAGATAAAGGGCTCAGATTCGTTCAATATAATTCCTTCATCTGCTGCTGAAGCGGTCTACTTCAGGTGTATGTTTGCACCTTGTGTACTCTAAAGGAGGTGTTTGTTACTTGGTCGACTTCAGTGTCCTGTTGTCAACCATTAGAGATTTTGTAATCTTCATTTTTCTCTCAGAGAACTTCGATCCCTAGGGAGGGTAGTTGCTCCTTCCGGATCCATGCATAGAAGCTGGAGGGTTCATTGTTCAACTTGAACAATTCCTGGTTATATAGACTTGCTGTACTAGTCGCCGGGCATCGTAGCTGACACCTAATCAGCTGAGAACCCTACCTGGGGCTTAATGGTGCAGTTTAAGCTTTTTAGTCCTGCAGTTGCAGGTTCAATATTTTGTTCCTCCTAATCTACGATTCTGATTTGTCCTTCAGGATCTGGCAGATTTTTCCTATGAGTTAATGGTGGAGAAAGATTTTTCTTCCAAACGCCTAGAGCAAGAATAAATGAATCAGTCTTGTCTTTTAAAGTACAATTTGAGATTTCTCCTAGGCCGTCTAGAGTGTCAGTAATCTAGACCTGTGGAGAGCTTTTCCTTGAACTGGGTTCAGGCTTTTCCACTCTGGGAATGATAACTCCAATTCCAGTCTGGGAACAGAATCTAGGTATTTACATTTCTCAGGGTCGGACCTTAGATAGTATTCATTTTCCTTTGGTTCGAGAGGACTTGTTCATATCGAACATAGACCTGAGGGATGTGTACTATGCTCCCATTATTTGGGATCTTCTTGTGTTCCTAGAAAGGGCTTTTTAATCTTGGAGTATTGCAAGATACTTTTCTAGACAATTTAGGAATCAGGGTCATCCTTCTTTGAGCTGACTCCCTTTCCTGAAGATCTTGTACAATTTTCTTTCTCAGGGATGAGAAATGAATCGGGAAAGCATTATAGTCTCTCCGTTTAGGAGAAGATTCCTATCAAGGATTTTATTTTCAAGATATATTCTTTTCTCGGCAGTTTACTGTGCAGCTAATTGCGAGCTCTTGTGGTCCGTTAAATAACTTAACCATTCTTGCAACCAGCAGGTTGAGAGTTTGGATCTGGCTGCAGTTGATTATTATTCATCTTTCTAGGATTTAATATGGAGGAATTGGTCTGTGATATTGGACTTCATCCTTTTGCCATTTTCAACAGTGGATCTGTTTCAGAGATAAATCTAGATCAATCGTCAAGTGAATCTCTCCCATAGTAGTTCTCGGGAGTATCTGTCTCAGGACGTGTGCTTTTCGAGACATTCCTGGGTGAGGTGTGCATTGAACCTTCCTGCTGAGCTGTAAAACAGTTTGAGTCTTGTTTTTAGGTGCAGGGATTTTGGATTGGAAGTGTCTGCTCTCCTCTTTATTATCTTGGAGTTGAGAGCGATTTACAATGCTCTGATGGCTTGGGCTCTGTTGTCCTTGTATAATATCCCCTCAATGATTTACTTTAACCTCCAGGAAGGCACTGGGAGTGTCTTAGTCTGGTTGGAGGTGTCTGGATTGTTCAGCGGGCTCTCAATTATTGTCCTATGGCCATCCGCTGTCCAGGAGCAGATGGTTGGAAGCGTTTTTTTATGAGCAGACAGACTTTCCATCCCGGCGAATGGGAGCTCCATTTGTAAGTGTTTTCCAGGGTAACTACCAAATTGGGGGTTATCAGAATTGGATCTCATGGCGTCTCGTCGGAAACGCCAATTTTCCAAAATTCGGCTCAAGGTAGATAGATGCCCTGGCAGTTTCTTGAACCTTCAGATGGGCTTATTTTTTCCTTCGTTTGCTCTCCTTCCACGAGTCATCGCTTGGATCTAGCAGGAAAGGGCATCTGGGATTCTTATAGCTCCTGCGTGACTTTGCAGGATCTGGTATGCAGATCTAGTAGTTAGGTCATCTCTATCTCCGTGGAGTCTACGGTTGAGGCGGGACCTTCTTTTTCAGGGCCCCTTCTTCCTTCTAAACCTTGTTTTCTTTGATACTGACTTCTTGGAGATTGAACGCTTGATTTTAGCTAAGTGTGGTTTTTCTGAGTCGGTCATTGCAACTATGCTGCAGGTTCGTAAGCCTGTCTCTGTAAAGATTTACTGTAAAATATGGTGTAAATATCTTTATAAGTGTGCTTCTAAGGAAGATTCTTGGAGTAAGGTTAGGATTCCAAGGATTTTTTTTTCCAGAGAGGCCTTGAGAAGGGGTTATCTGTCAGTACCCTTTGAGGTCTGATTTCTGTTTTATCTATACTGTTGCAAGAGTGTGGCGGATGTGCCGAATGTCCAATCCTTTTGTCAGAATCAGGCCTGTGTTTAATTTAGTTGTTCCTCCGGGGAGCCTTATTGTGGTTCTTTAAGTTTTACGATGGGCCCCGTTTGAGCCTATGCTTTCCATAGATATAAGTTATTATCTTGGAAAATTTTGCTTCTTCTTGCTATTTCCTCTGCTCGGAGGGTTTCGGAACTTTCTTCCTTGCAGTGTAATTCTTCTTATCTCATATTTCATGTAGATAAGGCAGTTCTCTGTACCAAGTTTGGTTTTCTTCCGAGGGGGACAGGATTTTTAATCAGGAAATTGTTGTTCCTTCTCTCTGTCCTAATCCTTCTTCTCATAAAGAACGTTTGTTGCACAACTTTGATGTTATGAGGGCTTTTACATTTTTTATCTGCAGTCTACGAGGATCTCTCTGGTAAACGTAAGGGTCAGAAGGCTTTGGACACTTCTCTTTTTCTCTGGCTGAGAAGTGTTTTCATTTGGCATATGAGACTGCTGGACAGCAGCCCCCTGAGAGAATTACAGCTCATTTCCTGAGGGCTGTTTCTTCTTCCTGGACTTTCAATAATTAAGCTTTTGTGGAACAGGTTTGCAAGGGGCAACTTGGTCCTATCTGCATACTTTTTCTAAATTTGATACTTTTGCTTTGGCTGAGGCTTCTTTTGGGAGAAAAGTTCTTCAAGCAGTGGTGCCTTCTGTTTAGGCTGCCTGTCTTGTCCCTCCCTTATCACCTGTGTCCTCTTGCTTGGGTATTGATTCCCAACAGTAATTGATGATGATCCGTGGACTCACCATGTCATTAGAAAGAGAACAAAATTTATGCTTACCTGATAAATTTATTTATTTCTTGACACGGTAAGTCCACGGCCCTCCCAGTTTTTCAGACAGATTTTTGTTATCTAAACTTCAGGCACTTTTGCACCTTGTGTTATTTCCTTTTTCTGCTTTCCTTCAGTCGAATGACTGGGGTTTGTGGGAAGGGAAGTGATATTTAACAGCTTTGCTGTGGTGCTCTTTGCCTCCTCCTGATGGCCAGGAGTGGTATTCCCAACAGTAATTGATGATGATCCGTGGACTTACAGTGTCAAGAAATACATTTATCAGGTAAGCATAAATTATGTTTTTTCTTCGCACAGCGAAAGCATCCATTTCTACGTTAATCCTAGAAACCAATTATAAAGTTTTTTCCGATAGTATTTAACCCCTAATAGAATTAAGGCAATCTTTCCTAATGCATCGGATAGATGCTGGAGAGAGTGTGGAGAGATATGGTGGACTTGCTCAATCATCTCCAAATTTTGGACATCAGTAATAGAAAAAATAAACAAATTACTCTCCACACAAATAACCCTGGATCCAACCATCGCTCTTCTACACAAACCTATTCCCAAACTATCTAAAACCTATAGCAGCACCCTACACATCCTCTTAAACAGTGCCAAACAAATCATACCAAGACACTGGAAAAAAAACTATGGCCCCTACCATCTCAGAATGGCTATCACAGGTACATTCCACTTTCATGTTAGAAAAACTACACTATCAATTACTTGATCAGATGGATCTATACTATGGTATAGCCACAATTCTAGACATAACCATATAAACCTCATACTTTACCACCATTCAGTACTTAATGTCTAGCAATACAGCTAAGTTGAGCCCCAATCTTTAAATCAGAACGTGATATAGTAGCTCTTATGCTACTATATTTATACTATAAAATATGTTGTTGACATTTGTTCATACGCTGTACTTTCTACCTCCACCCATACGGCGTGTTTAGCCGTGGAACAGCTTCCATGTGGTTAAAGAAATGTTTGCACCCTCTTGGTATTATGGACAAAATCCATATGGACCACTAAATCATGAAGGATAACAAATTGTACCAGACTTCTCATTTTTGTTAGAACATGTAATTTTAGCACTAACAACCCTGCAAGTCTATGTATTTAACCCTCACCAATGGGGTTAAATGCATAATTAAAGTACCACTTTGGAGCCGCAGAGAACCGCTGCCCCTAAAATGAAACTGCCGTTGACCTAGTTAGCAGCAGTATTGGCCCCTTATTTTGAAAATCCAAACTGAATTCTACACCTGATAAAGTTCAGCCATAAACAGAAAGATAAATTTAGTGGCTAAATGTAGCAATCGGGTCTGGCTCCGCAGGTTTAAATCGCTGTAGGCAGACTTTTTTTTTTTTTTTATAAATTTCATATGAAGTCTCAAAATCAAACATCATTTTTAATATATGTCTTTGGGCAGAGACTGAATTTTCTTTAAACGCATTCTCTTCTCATGTGTATACCTAGAATAAATAATGAACGGAATAGCCAATAGATTACATTTGTTTAGGGCTACATGTAATTTAATCCCATTATGGCAATAGGCTGCAAGAGGTTAATTAAAAAAGTCTTTCTGATTATCAGGCATACAAGAACATCTCATTGATGGTATTTGTATTCATTAGATCATTTCACACTCTAGATAAGTGCCTTCCAAACCAAGGTAAGGTTAACAACCTTTAAAATATGTTTTTCAGCATTTGAAAAAGCAATTTCTCGTGCATATGCTGAGAGAAAGAAACTGTACGGGGGTAACTGAAGGCAGTTATCGTATCTCACAACAGCGATTACAAAGGCAGCATGAAATCTCTTATGCTTATTAAAGGGAGGTCATTTTTTTTTTTAAATATATGCTTAGTGTGAATCAGTGGTCAATATTAAACTGGACAATACAGTCCAGTTTAATATTGGCCACTGATTCACACTATACATTTGCATAGTAAAGTATATATAGAAAAATACTGTCAATTTTTATTTTTATTTTAGGTCCTGAGCTGCTGCTAAATCAAATACTCTATGTAGTACTGGCACAGAAAGGTTAAATCACTGTGCCGGCTGGAACCACTGGGGTTTAGATAACTGCTCTAGGCATTATTGCCACAAAGAGAATTTCCTATTACAAGCACAACAATGTCTTTTTGTGTTACTGATGTGAAAGGTTACTTCAGTGTACTGCTGGCAACCATGGGTGATTAAAATATCACTGCCTTCTGTGTTACTTGCTGCTAAGATGTTAAAATCACTACTCTGTACATTATTGTTAGTCACCAGGGGTTGAAATCACTGCTTTATTTGCCTTAACTCATTACTTTGTGCGTGTTACTGGCAGTCGAAGAAGGGTTAAAATAGTTTGTGTATTATTAATAGTCAAAGTGGTTTAAAACCAGTTATTTGTTTATGTCACTCACTGTTTTGCTTGTTAATGGCAACTAAGGGGATACAATGTGAAGAATATATATGGTGATGATTAGTGTCGGACCCATGGTGTAGCCTAAAGACGCATTCTGGAAACTGAGCCCACTTGCCGTTATTCCATGATCATCTACCTGTTTTCTTACATACGAAAGAAGAGTTTTAAAAATGTGCTATTTTATTATAACAATTTTATGGCAAATCTAGAACGACACAGGTGGAACCTTTATAATAAGTTATTTTTACATATTTAAACTGTGAGGTGTATGTATGTATGTATGTGTATGTATGTGTGTGTGTGTGTGTATGTATGTGTGTGTGTGTGTATGTGTGTATGTATGTGTGTGTGTGTGTGTATGTATGTGTGTGTGTGTGTGTCTGTGTGTGTGTGTGTGTATGTGTGTGTGTACAGTATATATATATATATATATTTAAAATGATGGCCAAAAATATTGGCACACCTGCATTTCTATCAGATAATGCACCACTTCGCCCCAAAAATTGTTTATTTCTTTTGTTTGTATTGGTATAACACAAAATAGTGGAGAGAAAAAAAAAGCCAAATCTGACACATTCCATGCAAAACTCCAAAAATGTACTAGACAAAATTATTGGCACCTTCTCAAAATTGTAATAAATAATTGCATTACAAGTTTGTGATGCTTCTGTAATTTGTAATTAAACTCACCTGTATCAATTAACGGGCGCTGACAATATAGAAATCACACCGGCAACCAGTTAAAATGGTGAAAAATTGACTGAACCTTTCTGTTGTGTGTCTCTGTGTGCCACACTAAGCATGGAGAAGAGAAAGAGCAGCAAAGAATTGTCTGAGAATTTGAGAACAAAAATTGTGGGAAAGCATGGACAATCTCAAGGTTACAAGTCCATATCCAGAGATCAGATCTTAATGTTCTTGTGTCCACTGTGCGCAACATTGTCAAGAAGTATACAGCCTATTGCAAAGTAGCTAATCTCCCTGGATATTGACAAAAGAGAAAAATTGATCAAATTGTGCAACTAAGGATTGTTCGAATAGTGGATAAAGAATCTCGGTTAACTTCCAGACAATTCCAAGCTGACCTTCAGGCACAGGGTACATATGTGTCAGCTCGCACTATACTTAGCCTTCTGAATGAAAAAGGACGTTATGTTAAGAGACCCAGGAGTTTTTGCCAAAACTTAGCTAAGCAAGCCAAAATTATTTTGGGAGAATGTGCTGTGGATAGAAAAAAACAAAATTACAGCTTTTTGATAAAGCCCATCATTCTACTGTTTTCAGAAAAAGAAATGAGGCTTTTAAAGAAAAGAATACAATCCCTACAGTCCAACATGGTGGAGGTTCACTGATGTTTGGGGTTGCTTTGTTGCTTCAGGCACTGGATGTCTTGACGGTGTGCATGGCGTTATGAAATCTGAAGACTACCAAAGAATTCTGTGATCCAATGTAGGTCCCAGTGTCAGAAAGTTGGGTCTTCATCAGAGGTCATGGGTCTTACAGCAGGACAATGACCCAAAGCACACGTAAAAACCCAGAAATTGTTTAAGACAAAGCGCTGGAGAGTACTGAATTGGCCAGCAATGAGTCCAGATCTCAATCCCATAGAGCACCTGTGGAGAGATCTCAAAACAGAAGTTGGGAAAATGAACCCTTCCAATCTGAGAGACCTGGAGCAGCTAGCAAAAGAAGAGTGGTCGAAAATTCCAGTAGAGAGGCGTAGGAAACTTATTGATGTTTACAGGTAGCGATTGATTTCAGTTATTTTGTTCACGGGTGTGCTACTAAATATAATTTTTTCCAGTCCATTTTTGGAGTTTTACGTGGAATGTGTAAGATTTGGCTTTTTTTTCTCCATTTTTTTGTGTCATATCAATACAAACAAAAGAAATAAACATTTTTCTGTGAGAAGTGGTGCATTATCTAACAGAAATGCAGGGGTGCCAATATTGATATATATATATATATATATATATATATATATATATATATATATATATATATATATATATATATATATATATATATATAAAATCTTTGTGTATATTGTGTATGTATATACAGTATCTCACAAAAGTGAGTATACCCCTTTTTTTGTAAATATTTTATTATATCTTTTCATGTGACAACACTTAAGAAAAGACACTTTGCTACAATGTAAAGTAGTGAATGTACAGCCTGTATAACAGTGTAAATTTGCTGTCCTCTCAAAATAACTCAACACACAGCCTTTCATGTCTAAACCGTTGGCAACAAAAGTTAGTTTACCCCTAAGTGGAAATATCCAAATTGGGCCCAATTAGCCATTTTCCCTCCTGTGACTCATTAGTGTCCCCTCCTGTGACTCAGGTGTGAATGGGGAACAGGTGTGTTAAATTTGGTGTTATCGCTCTCACACTCTCTCATACTGGTCACTGGAAGTTCAACATGGCACCTCATGACAAAGAACTCTCTGAGGATCTGATAAAAAGAATTGTTGCTCTACATAAAGATGGCCTAGGCTATAAGAAGATTGCCAAGACCCTAAAACTGAGCTGCAGCACAGTGGGCAAGACCATACAGTGGTTTCACAGGACAGGTTCACTCAGAACAGGCCTCGCCATGGTCGACCATGAGTGCACGTGCTCAGCGTCCTATCCAGAGGTTGTCTTTGGAAAATAGAGGTATGAGTGCTGCCAGCAATGCTGCAGAGGTTGGAGGGGTGGAGGTTCAACCTGTCAGTGCTCATACCATACGCTGCACACTGCATCAAATTGGTCTGCATGGCTGTCTTCCCAGAAGGAAGACTCTTCTAAAGATGATGCACAAGAAAGCCTGAAAACAGTTTGCTGAAGACAAGCAGACTAAGGACATGGATTACTGGAACCATGTCCTGTGGTCCGATGAGACCAAGATAAACGTATTTGGTTCAGATGGTGTCAAGCGTGTGTGGCGGCAACTAGGTGAGGAGTACTAAGACAAGTGTGTCTTGCCTACAGTCAAGCATGGTGGTGGGAGTGTCATGGTCTGGGCCTGCATAAGTGCTGCCGGCACTGAGGAGCTACATTGAGGGAACCATGAATGCCAACATATACTGTGACATACTGAAGCAGAGCATGATCCCCTCCCTTCGAATACTGGGCCGCAGGGCAATATTCCAACATAACGACCCCAAACACACCTCCAAGTCGACCAAAGCCTTGATAAAGAAGCTTAGGGTAAAGGTGATGAACTGGCCAAGCATGTCTCCAGACCTAAACCCTATTGAGCATCTGTGGGGCACCCTCAAACGGAAGGTGGGGGAGCACAAGGTCTCTAACATCCACCAGCTTTGTGATGTCGTCATGGAGGAGTGGAAGAGGACTCCAGTGAACTCCATGCCCAAGAGGGTTAAGGCAGTGCTGGAAAATAATGGTGGCCACACAAAATATTGACACTTTTGGCCCAATTTGGACATTTTCACTTAGGGGTGTACTCACTTTTGTTGCTAACGGTTTAAATATTAATGGCTGTGTGTTGAGTTATTTTGAGGGGACAGCAAATTTACACTGTTATACAGGCTGTACACTTACTACTTTATATTGTAGCAAAGTGTCATTTCTTCAGTGTTTTCACATGGAAAGATATAATAAAATATTTACAGAGATTGAGGGGTGTACTCACTTTTGTCACTTTTTATATGTGTATGTGTGTATATATATATATATATATATATATTAATGAACAAATGGCAGCACTCACTGGTCCTTTAAATGTGAAGTTTATTTAGTGACGTTTCAGGGACCGTATCCCCTTCCTCAGAGAACACATAGAGACTGCATTCATTTATACAAAAAACACCAATGAAACACCAGACCCACCCCCAAACATGAAAAAAAATGCCAAATGGTTGTCATAGCAACCTCTCAAACAATGTACACACCCACCCAGCTCACCCAATAGACAGGAGAGTAAACATATGACATCAGATCATACCAGTTCTCATTAGTTCATTTGTGATCATATTGAACGTTAGTAACTATATGAGGCATAAACTGCTGAATAAGCAACAAAAAACATAGCTTAATTCAGAAACCCCAGAACCTGCTCAAATTGAAAGTGTTAAAAATGTAAGCGATACTGACATGTACCAGCGCATCCCACTGAAACTATATATCTATTGTCAGGCACCAAGTACTGTTATTACAATCACCACATACTTATTAAGAGGGAGCCATGTAGTACACAATCGGACATCTAAGTATACATTGTATGTTAAAAGCCGCTGATTACTACATATCTTACGGAGCAGGCTATTGCAGGCTAACAGGGACCGCACATACAGCGTACGGCACAGAGCTGCACTATCAGTGTGTCTCCCGGAAGCGGCGTCTATTGCGTCATTACACAGACCCATGTAAACAAAGCAGCAGCTGTCATCTCAGAGACACGCTGATACTACTATTAAAAAATGAAAAAGTGATGATCATACACCTCACGTTCAAACAGGGGCATGTGTATATACTAGGCATCCAGCTCATAAAGATATCAAGGATAATACTGTTACAGGACACAGAGCATCCCACCAGTGTAGATTAAAAAGCGCCACTGCATACATCCAATGTGATTAGGCTCTACTATCAGAGGGGAAATACCATAGTGGTACATTGAACATTAATATAGATGAAACAGTGTTTTTGGCAAGAAACTACATAGCAAAGACCATGGTCATTAAATGAAATATACATGATCCAACAGTAGGTGCTCAATAAAGAAATGCAGCAAGATATACACAGAATGAGGAAAAAATGCAGACAATATATAAAAAAATGCAAAGAACTTTAAGAAATTATAAAAAAGATGTATAGAAAAATAATAAATAAGATTACTTGGCCAAATTTAAGGACATCTTATGTTGCACATGATGCAACGGGTAGCTGCAGAAGGGCACCGTATATCAAGTATAAGGGCAATGCTGAATGCCGATAAGGCACAGATATAAATATCTCACTAATCAGGGAGATGGACTCAAATGACAATAAGGGTCAATGCTATAGGGAGTATCAATATGTTATATTGCATAGCTGATGATACTCCCTATAGCATTGACCCTTATTGTCATTTGAGTCCATCTCCCTGATTAGTGAGATATTTATATCTGTGCCTTATCGGCATTCAGCATTGCCCCTATACTTGATATATGGTGCCCTTCTGCAGCTACCCGTTGCATCATGTGCAACATAAGATGTCCTTAAATTTGTCATATGACTCTAATGTGCCCATAATGTGTATATATATATATATATATATATATATATATATATATATATATATATATATATATAATATTAAAAATAATGTATGTCAGGTAATTTTACAATTTTTTGTCAGAGCTGAAATTTACTTAAAGAGCTTGCAGATAAACCCTTAACCAAACCCTCTTGTAGAAATGGAAGAATCCTAGGAATTCTAAAAGAATGTCAACTGAAACCACTGGAATAAAAAAAAACTTTCCAAATCTTGTGATATATTTTTTAGTAACAGGCTTGAATTAAGAAAAAAACTCTCTTCTTCATAATCAGCATTCAATCTCCAAGCCCTCAAGTTGAAAGACCTGAAATCTTGATGATAGAAAGGACCTTGAGAGAGAAGGTTTTGCCTCAGAGGAAGAGACCACAGAGGGCAATTGGACATCAGAATCAATTCCACTATCAAGTTCTATTTGACCAAGCTGGAGCAATCAAGATTACAGACAATTGCTCTTTTTATTTAACCGAGATATCACTCTGGGCGGAACTGTTGGAGGAAAAAAGAAAGCAAGTTAAAATGACCATGGAGCTGCTAGAGCATCAACTGACTTTGCTTGAGGATCTCTAGACCCTACAAAATTTCAGGGAAGTTTGTTGGTCGAACGAGAAACCATTAAGACTAACACTGGGAGACTCCATCAATATACTATAGGGTATACTATATAGAGACCATTCCCCTGGATGAAGAGATTGACGACTCATGTAATGTGCTTTTCAAAAGAATGGCAGAAATTGAGCTAAGATCTTTTCTGCCAAAAAAACAATACAGGGCACTTCTTTCATGGATATGAGAGTCTCCCCTTGGTGGATAATGAATGCTACCGCTGATATTGTCTTACAGGAAGCATAGAAAGAACTTTTTTTTTCTTTTCATTAGAGGCCAGGTCTGGGGAGCCATGAAGAAAGCATAGGGTTCTAAGGTGTTTATTGGTAATCTTAATTCCTGAGGAGACCAATCTCCCTGTGATCGTCTTGACCCCCCCCCCCCATACTGCACATCAACCTGAAAGACTTGCGTCTAATCATTATTATTGTCTAGATTGGATGGACAAAAGACGCTCTCAGAGGAATGGCCAGGTTCTCTATCCACCAGGATAAAGAATTCCATGTAGATGGATCCAAAAGGCTCCTTGAGATAGCTGAGGAATTCCTTGCATCACTAATGTAGCTGCATAACTGAAGAGCTGAAAAGGCATCTGATATAGCAATCATCAGACCTAGAACTTCTATGCATAAAGCTAGAGAAGGATTGGATAGAGACTGAAGTTTCACATAGGTCGACTCAAGTTTGATCTGTCAAGGAAAGTCTCATTGACATAGAATCTATAACAACTTCTAGAAAGGAGACTCCGGATTAAGGAGCTAGGATGCTCTTTGAAACATTGATCCTTGAGCCATGATTGCAAAAATACAGCAAACATTTTTTTGGTATGAGAGACTGCTAAAGGTAAATATGGAGCCAGTACCAAAATATCATCCAGGTAATGAGCCTAAATGCCCTGGGCTCAATTTACAGCCAAAAAAAGTTCCCAGAACTTTCCGTTTTAGAGTCTTTAAATCTAAAATTGGTATGAAAGTTCCCCCTTTTTCAGAATTAAGAACAGATTGGAATAAAAGCCATGGCCTTGTTCTTAAAAACGACACTGGAACTATTACTCTCATAGGTTGGCTTAAAGGGACAGTAAAGTAAAAACTAAACATTCATGATTCAGAGAGGGCATGCAATTTTAAACAACTTTCTAATTTACTTTTATCGTCAAATTTGCTTTGTTCCATTGGTGGTATTTTTGAAAAGCTAAACCTAGCTAGACTCAAACTGATTTCTAAACCGTTGAAAAACACCTCTTAGCTCAGAGCATTTTGAAAGTTTTTCACAGTTAGACAGTATTAGTTCATGTGTGTCATATAGATAACATTGTGCTCACTCTTGTGAAGTTATTTAGGAGTCTTCACTGATTGACTACACTGCATGTCTGTTAAAGGCACTTAGATAAGGAGGCTGTCTGTAGAGGCTTGGATACAAGGTAATCACAGAGGTAAAAAGTATATTAATATAACTGTGTTGGTTTTGCAAAAACGGGGAATGGGTAATAAAGGGATTATCTATCTTTTTAAATAAGAACATTTTTGGTGTAGACTGTCCCTTTAATCTTTGACAGGGTCCTTTGGAATATGTGACAGAAGAAACCTTTCCCCTGGAGGCCTTAATCTGATACCCATCCAGTATCCTTATGAATTTATATTGAGAACTAAAGGCTCCTGAACAGATAAAGACAGGTCTTCTGGAAAAAAAACTTAATCTGCCCCCTACCAGAAGAGAAACTGGATCGGGGATTGCCCATTCATGCCAATTAAAAAGCAGAAGAAGGCTATATTGGCTGCTTAGCCTTGTTTTAGGAAGGGGTTTAGATTTCCAGAAAGGACTGGAAAAAATCCTGTTTTTTAATGGAGGATCTTTGGTTACTGAACAAAAGGAACTAAAATGATTTTAAAATATGCTCTTTCCCTTAAACTTCTGGTCTTGAGGAAGAAAAGGCTCCATTACTGCCAGTAACAGTGACATTTTTAACATCTAGATCAAACAAAATCTTCCCTTAAGGAAAAGATAGAAAATTAGAATTTGAACTCATGTCAGCAGACCAAGAATTGAGCCAGAAGGCGCTCCTTGTCAAATAAACTGACAATTCCAAGTTCTTGACATTTATTCAGATAATGTCAACAAGAGCATCACAAGCTTCAAGCGACATTGAAATCTTTATCAACATAATTATCTGACAACTGTTCAGATAAATTGTTGCACCAAACAGCGGAGGTCGCTGCTGCACAATCAATACTAATAGCTGGATTAAACAAATAACCCACTTTAAGGAAGGAGTTTTTGACATTTCCTGTCTATAGGAACCTTAAAAGAGGTACTTTAATCATCTATATTTGGATTTGTTTCCCAAGTTTCCACACTAGACCTAAAGAAGCATCTTCTTTAATGCAGAAGATGGACTGAAAGGAAGACCAGACCTGGACCAATCCTGGTTATGATGTCACTTATCGCCTCAGGAAATAAAAAAAAACCCTCTGAAATCTTAACAGATGGTTTGAAAATCAAATCCATTTGTGTAATGGATCCTTATTCTGTAGGCTTAGGATGTTGTACCCCACTTTCACTTAACACCTCTTTTTATAAAAGTTATAAGATGTTAAGTCTTAAACGCAAACAAAGAGGAATTAATATCTTGATCAGTAACTGATTCCTGGTCGACAGAAGTTCTCCCTCAGAAGACGGAACTGAGTCTGAAAGGAACTGATCAGTAGTTTTGATCTTAAGAGATTCAGAAGGAATTGGGAAATTCAGTAGAAACTAATCTGACAAAGGCTTTTTTGCACTTACTTGGAAAATGCATGGCCGCCAATACTTTAGACACAGTAAACAACACAAAATCTTTAAATCCAGGAGCAAAATCTGTAAAACTCCCTTGCACAGTACAAACACAGCGAGGGCAGTTCCTTTTAGAGAAGAATACAGCATTATAATTTTTTTGAATGCATAAATAGATTAATACATGAGCTACACATCCAAATTAGATGCGTAATAGGAGTTTGCATCAGCTTGTCACACCTGGGGGCCAATTTATCATGTGTCTGCCGCTAGCAGGGGGACTCAATGAACCCGATCGTATGCGATCAGGCAGGTTTCTGTCCTCCTCATAGGCGGCGGTTGAGTTAAGGAGCAGCGGTCTGTTAAGGAGCAGCAGTCTTAGAACCGCTGCTTCTTAACTCCTGTTACCGGCAAGCCTGAAGGCTCGCACGGAAATAGATGTATTTGGCCTCATTCGGGCCATGATAAATCTTCTAGATTGTAAGTTCCCACGGGAATAGGGCCCTCAATCCCTCCTGTATGTGTTTGTAAATTTTGTCCTGTATCTTACAAGTCTTGTATTGTTTTATTTAAATTAATTGTACCCATGAACAGCGCTGCGGAATATGTTGGCGCTTAATAAATAAAGTATAATAATAATAAATCGGCCCCCTTGAATGAAAAAATCCTGCGTGTGAAAAACTATATATCAAATGACAGAGATTACTTAACGCTAAACCGATATGGGAGCGTGCACAGTAGCACGCATTGGCCTGTAAACCGATATGGGAGCGTGCACAGTAGCACGCATCGGCCTGTCAGCTTTGTCCTAAGGTAAAAACTAGAGTACGCTATTATAATGAGGTTATGTAGCGGGGGGGGGGGGGGAGAAAAAGGAGTACTAGATGTGCGTTAGAAAAATACCAAATGACAGGAATTCATGATTCAGATCGAGCATGAAATTTTAGGTAACTTTCTAATTTACTCCTATTATAAAATGTTCTTTATTCTCTTGGTATCTTTATTTGAAATGCAAGAATGTAAGTTTAGATGCCGACCCATTTTTGGTGAACAACATGGGTTGTCCTTGTTGATTGGTGGATAATTTTATCCACCAATAAAAAAGTGCTGTCCAGAGTGCTTAACCAAGAAAAAAAGCTTAGATGCCTTCATCTTCAAATAAAGATAGCAAGAGAACGAAGAAAAATTGATAATAGGAGTAAATTAGAAAGTTGCTTAAAATGTCATGCTCTAGCTGAGTCACGAAAGAAAAAAAAAATTGGGTTTAGTGTCCCTTTAAGTCCACTGGCTATGATGTAACATTACCAATGTAGCTATTGATAGCCTATTGATAGCCTGTGGGCTATGTGAGTGCAAATGTTGGAACAGTCTTACCTGATAGGCTCCCACTCGAGTGAGCTTCGAACAAACTGTTAATTTAACATTGCACAAGCATTTCACAAGAAATGCTTGTGCAATGCCGCCCCCCTGCACATTCCGGCCAATTACCTGCTAGCAGGGGGTGTCAATCATCCTGATCGTATCTGATCGTGATGATTGCAATCCGCCACATAAAAGGTGTCAGACAAGTTAAGGAACAGCGAAACAGTGAAAAATGTGTACAAATATGTAGCCAAAGCTCCTCTGAACCAAAACATAACAAATCAGATTGGTTTGCAAATTCAAACATAATTGTGTACCATATGTGAATAATTATGCAATCAATCAGCCTTTGAGGAAGCCGGTACAACGGCGAAATGCGCATCAGGCGTACTTAGAAGGCAATATCCATTAATTCAGTTGTAATTGGTCTGCTCATGGTTTTTGAGCTTTATTATTTGTATCTGTAACCACATAGACTGGCGCTTACTCGTGCTCACCCATGCCATTTTTCAGTTAATATTGTTGTTGGGGTCAATCCCCTTTTCAGTTTAATTTTCAGGCATTGAGCTTTATCTGAGTTTGCGCTGCGACTGTGTGATTATTGCAATAGCAGTTTAATAACCTTTATGGATATCAGCCTTCTCTATTCATTTTTAATCTAAGTTTTATCACAAAACATACACTTGCACGTATTTACTCTATACATTTTAGTATTTATCTATAAATAAAAGTTATATTTTATATGTGACTCGACACAGACGACTCTCCCTGCTACTATTTACATATCTTTTTGACTTGTACAAGAGTGCTGGCTTACTGTCGCTTTTTTTCTTTTTGTCTTTATTGCAATCAATTGCATCCCGACTACCTATGTGCTTACAAATTAATGTGACTCAACAGATGAGATTAAAATATTATCTTCTATTGATGATCTTCATGAAACTGACAGGCTGGTGACTATGGATAGCACCAGCCTGTATACCACCATACCCCATCAAGATGGTTTACATTGTATCAGAGAAGCACTTTTGAGTTGTCCATTTGTGGGTCCAGATGTGGAGTTTTTTATTACTGTACTCAAGATTTGCCTTACCTACAACTACTTTAAATTTGAATTGATTTATTTCCAACAATTCACTGGCATGGCGATGGGGTCCAATGTGGCCCCATCTTATGCTAATTTATTCATGGAACACTACGAGAATAAACCGTTGCAAGTCTATGACCACCCACAAATTAAGGTATTCGTACCACTTGATGATATTTTCTTGCTGTAAAGTGGATCAGAAAATGAATTTGTAGACTTGGTTGACGAGTTGAGTAGATTGCCATCTATGGTAAGATTGAAGATGACGATTTTACAAACCCCGAATCTGGCCATCTTGCCCTGTTTCCGCATGAGCCTTCAGGAGTTAAGAAGCAGCAGTCTTTAGACCACTGCTCCTTAACTGTATCCGCCGCCTCTGAGCGGCGTACAGCAATCAACCTGATACTATACCATCAGGTTGATTGACACCCCCTGCTAGTGCGAATCTGCAGGGGGCGGTATTGCACAAGCAGTTCACTAGAACTGCTTGTGCAATGCTGTTGCATTCAGCGATGTCTGGCGGACATGATAAGCTGCAACGTATCATGTACACCAGGCAATAATAAATTGGCCCAATTGCCTTACACAGGTAGATTTTCTTGATTTGAGAATAATGAAATCCCAAGCACAGTTTGAAACCACACTATGTCAGAAACCTACAGATAGGAAATCACTTCTATTTGCGAGTAGCTGCCACCCAAGAGTATTAATAAGAGCAATACCTATTGCTCAAATGAACTGAGTAATAAGAAACAAAACCAATACGCAGCGTGCTTCATCGCAATTACAGGGAGTGCAGAATTATTAGGCAAGTTGTATTTTTGAGGATTAATTTTATTATTGAACAACAACCATGTTCTCAATGAACCCAAAAAACTCATTAATATCAAAGCTGAATAGTTTTGGAAGTAGTTTTTAGTTTGTTTTTAGTTATAGCTATTTTAGGGGGATATTTGTGTGTGCAGGTGACTATTACTGTGCATAATTATTAGGCAACTTAACAAAAAACAAATATATACCCATTTCAATTATTTATTTTTACCAGTGAAACCAATATGACATCTCAACATTCACAAATATACATTTTTGACATTCAAAAACAAAACAAAAACAAATCAGTGACCAATATAGCCACCTTTCTTTGCAAGGACACTCAAAAGCCTGCCATCCATGGATTTTGTCAGTGTTTTGATCTGTTCACCATCAACATTGCGTGCAGCAGCAACCACAGCCTCTCAGACACTGTTCAGAGAGGTGTACTGTTTTCCCTCCTTGTAAATCTCACATTTGATGATGGACCACAGGTTCTCAATGGGGTTCAGATCAGGTGAATAAGGAGGCCATGTCATTAGATTTTCTTCTTTTATACCCTTTCTTGCCAGCCACGCTGTGGAGTACTTGGACGTGTGTGATAGAGCATTGTCCTGCATGAAAATCATGTTTTTCTTGAAGGATGCAGACTTCTTCCTGTACCACTGCTTTAAGAAGGTGTCTTCCAGAAACTGGCAGTAGGACTGGGAGTTGAGCTTGACTCCATCCTCAACCCGAAAAGGCCCCACAAGCTCATCTTTGATGATACCAGCCCAAACCAGTAATCCACCTCCACCTTGCTGGCGTCTGAGTCGGACTGGAGCTCTCTGCCCTTTACCAATCCAGCCATGGGCCCATCCATCTGGCCCATCAAGACTCACTCTCATTTCATCAGTCCATAAAACCTTAGAAAAATCAGTCTTGAGATATTTCTTGGCCCAGTCTTGACGTTTCAGCTTGTGTGTCTTGTTCAGTGGTGGTCGTCTTTCAGCCTTTCTTACCTTGGCCATGTCTCTGAGTATTGCACACCTTGTGCTTTTGGGCACTCCAGTGATGTTGCAGCTCTGAAATATGGCCAAACTGGTGGCAAGTGGCATCTTGGCAGCTGCACGCTTGACTTTTCTCAGTTCATGGGCAGTTATTTTGCACCTTGGTTTTTCCACACGCTTCTTGCGACCCTGTTGACTATTTTGAATGAAACGCTTGATTGTTCGATGATCACGCTTCAGAAGCTTTGCAATTTTAAGAGTGCTGCATGCCTCTGCAAGATATCTCACTATTTTTGACTTTTCTGAGCCTGTCAAGTCCTTCTTTTGACTCATTTTGCCAAAGGAAAGGAAGTGTGTTGATGTCATTAGACCACACCCCTTCTCATTACAGAGATGCACATCACCTAATATGCTTAATTGGTAGTAGGCTTTCGAGCCTATACAGCTTGGAGTAAGACAACATGCATAAAGAGGATGATGTGGTCAAAATACTCATTTGCCTAATAATTCTGCACTCCCTGTATAAGTGATGACTGAAGCATTTATTAAAAGAAGACTTCTGAATGGCAAACCACATAATGCAATAATAACACCCTTGGATACGAATCAAACAGATCAACCAGTGGCCCCCATTTTATGAATAAAAAAAACATATGGTGAAATATATATTCATGAGCGGTTAAGACTTAGCCTCCACGTAACTGTGGGGGCGTATTATTGATTGGCCTATGAGGTAGCTTGTGGTGATAGCCATGCTGATACACTTTAACAGTGTGTGATTGGCTGAGCTGAGGGGTGCCTCGGGCCTGTGACGAGTGTCATTGGATGTTTTAGTTCATTGTAACTTAGTTCAGCTAAATGTGTAGTTAGCTTTGACATTTTACCTACATTATCACCAGCCGATCTTTTGCCGGGGTTGAACAACACTGTATTATATACATAATATATCACATATATTCCCTATGATAATCAGATGATAATTTTTATTCAGTATTTTTATTCAGTACGAATAGTAGTTGTTACCCTATCAGAACACTTTTTGCACATGGACAACCTTGATTGGTTATGAATAGGGGGAGGGTTTCACAGGCCTATAAAAGTTTGATTTCTACATATGTTGTTTGTCAGAGGAAGGGACTGCGTTTGGTCCTGAAACGTCACGAATAAAGGTTTTTCTTGTCACAGATGTCCAAAGACCAGTGAGTGCTTAATTTCAAATTTTATTCAAGGACCTTTACAGCACCCTGGCGGTTGCAGTTGGATGGTGAGAGTGTATACACCTAACCAGTTATATATATATATATATATATATATATATATATATATATATATAACAACTACAAAGGCACTATCCTGCCTCCCTAGAGCTCTGATAGTTACAGAGTACAGTGCTTTCCACACAGTACAGCATTGTACTCAATACAGCGAAAAAACTGTCTAGATGTATACACCAGTTGACATTTACCACCTTTGTGAACGGCAATCAGATGTGTAAATGAAATAGGAAATCTGAGACACCAGTGAAGGAAACTGATAATCGAAAAAATGTCTTCATATTAAATATTCAAAATTTCAGTTACAGACATGTTGTCTCTAAAATAATTGTATTTTTGCCTCTATTCAAAACTATTTTTACTTTTTTCAGCTACATAATACTTTTCAGGATACGCAGACCGTCTCAGCTTGACATACACAATCCTACTTGTTAAATTCTAATTCTGTTAGGGCAAAGTTCTACAATAATATGATGGAATTCTAAGCTTTAAATGTATTGTATGAAAAACTGGTGTTTCACTTTACTGTCTGTGAACTTGCCTTGTTCAGAGCAGACTTTTTAAAGCTATGTTCTCATATTCCTATTTGAATTTATTATTTACTCCCCAATATCTGTGTCTTCTTTGATCTTTTCATCTCTCTATCTGTTTACCTCTCCTTTTGTATTCACTTTTTTTTTGTCATGAGCAGAATGCAATTTGTTAACCAATTAAAAACAAGTTTGGACTTTTCAATATAAAAATACAAAAAAAACAAGAAAACAAAACACAAAAAAAGACTAAGTTGAACTATATCAGACAAATATTAATCACCAGATGAATGATTATGATTATTATGATTATTGTTGTTATTTGTAATGCAGCAACAGATTCCGCATTGGCAAGAATCAGAAAGCAGACTGAGGCTGAAGGATAACAATGCTCAGCATCCCAGAGAGCTTACATTCTGAGTGGTAGTTAGAGACAAAGGACTTTAATTATCAAGCTGATTCCCTACCCTGTTCTGCACCTCTTAGGTGGAGAATTTTAATCTCCAGGGTCTCTTCCGACCGGAGAGATTGACAAATCCTGTTCGCGCGTGATTGGCTTGCAGGGAGCGGGGTTGCACGTGAGCACTCGTGTGAAATGTTAAATACAGACATTGAATTGCTGTCCGCCAGAGGAGAGCTCGGGCAGATAAGGGCGAATATGTACGCCTGTCTGCCATGGATTGATAAATTGAGCTATAAGTATCAGTTGGAATTATAGGGTTTTTTTTTTTTTTTTTTTTTTTACTACAATGTTCCTTTAAAGAGGCTGCATAAGTGCTATAAAATTAGAGATAATTTCAGTAGCAGTTTTCTATCTCACAAAGGTGTCACATAGAGAAATAGGCAACAGAGAAATAGACAACTGATCCTTCTTTAAATCAGGCGAAATATGTTTAGAAACAAGCTCTCTGTGTCAGATGATCTTCCCTAAAAAAAATGATCTCAGATTTTTTATTCTAAATCCATGTGTGTATATATATATATATATATATATATATTTATTTACATTGCTGTGGATGCAGTGACTGCTTCTAGTGGTCGGTGATGACGTCATCGCCGCACTCCAGCTCCCTCCGATGCCGGTCCTGATTGCAGCTAAATGCTTCCTCTGGTGCAAATCTATGCCTATGTAAGTAACTCTGTTGCCTGTTATCATTGCCCAAGTATAGGTGTTACTGTGTGTGCTCCTGGGTGCTTATTTTCTAAACTCAACTACTGATTGCCTTATTGTTACTGAACTCTGTCTGTCTCAAGACTACTCTTCTGATTAACCCCCGAACTGCTGATTGCCTTATTGTTGCTGAACTCTGCCTGTATCAAGACCACTCTTCTGATTAACCCCTGAACTGCAGATTGCCTTATTGTTGCTGAACTCTGCCTGTATCAAGACCACTCTTCTGATTAACCCCTGAACTGCAGATTGCCTTATTGTTGCTGAACTCTGCCTGTATCAAGACCACTCTTCTGATTAAACCCTGAACTGCAGATTGCCTTATTGTTGCTGAGCTCTGCCTGTATCAAGACCACTCTTCTGATTAACCCCTGAATTGCTGTTTGCCTTATTGTTGCTGAACTCTGCCTGTATCAAGACCACTCTTCTGATTAACCTCTGAATTGCTGATTGCCTTATTGTTGCTGAACTCTGACCTGACCTCTATTTATGAAGACTGCACTCACAGACTCCTCCCCTAGCCATAAATGTACTGCCCATATACCCCTCTGCCCTGCCTTCACTCCAACCACAGATCACCTTAATCCTTCCTATATATACTGCCCCCTGGCTCTTTCTCCTTCATCCATAAAGGTATTGCCCAGGCATTTCCTCAGATCACCTGACCACTGTACATGAAATGTGCCCTTACAGGCCCCCTGACACCCCCCAAACCATAAACATGCCCAGAAACTCCCTTTCCTTTATTTGGCTCCACCCATAGATCACCTGACCCCTACTTATCAAAACTGTACTTACACTCTCTATACTACGCTCCCAGTTTCTCATGAAAGTAACTTGGAAGTAGTGGACAGTTATTTCACCTTTTTTATATACAAAAATAGCTATTAAAAATAAATAAAAAGTTACATTTTAAGCTGTATCTGCATTTTACTCCTTAATATCTGGCTTGTTTTTGTTTTAAATCTTGCATTGTAGTAAGATCTGTAGATTATATCTTTATATGCATCTTTTCTGTTTATAGTGTTTTTTTTGTAATAATAATAATAATAAAATATAATGGTAGTAATAAAAAGCAAAATAAATCTAAATTAATTTTAATTTCACTGCATTTTTTAATTTACTGTAAAATGTAACTGAAATCTCTATGCACAAAAATGTTCAGTATTATTGCAATGCTCTTCTTGGTTCATGTTTTATTAAATTGCGTTGGACTTCATTTCCTATATCCTTATACAAATGTAGTCACCCAGATAATCCCGGCACTTCTTTGTGCGAGTACCAGAACGTTAAAGAAGCAGAACTTACTTGAAATCCGTTGGTTTGGAGCATATAGTCTCCGATCAAACACAGAATAAGAAATAAAAAACCTGGATTGGAGCCCGGGCTGTGATATCTGCCAAAAGCGCTTAGCTAGTCACTTAATAAGATCCAACTGCTTGACACGCCGCTGTTTTCCTGCTATAGCTTCCACCGTGGCACTGTTGGCGTTAACGCATAAAAGAACATTCAGTTTTATTAGGCTGATTACGGTTGTTTAAATGTAGTTTTCAATCGTTTTCATTTGACAAAGGATAAGCTTCTTGTATGCCAATCTCTAGCATTCTTTACAGAACTAAGAAGATGATCATGTAACCACAGGTAGAGATAAATAAATGTATTAATAGTTTTTCATGCTTCGTGCTTTGACATTTAAAGGGACATACAACCCCAAATCATTCAGACAGAGCATACAATTGCATACAACTTTCCAACTTTTGTTCTTACTTTTTTGGGTATCCTTTGTTGAAAAGTAGGTAAGCTCAGAAACGTGCATGTGGTTGCAGCGCTATATGGCAGCAGAAACTTAAAATTAACCTTTCATAGAACCAATAGATCAAGCAATTTTCAGAGACTTTTAAATTTACTTGTGTTGTCAAAATGACTTTGTTCTTTGGTATTCTTTGTTGAAAAGCATACCTAGGTAGGCTCAGGAGCAGTAATGCACTCCTGAGAGTTAGCTGGTGATTGGTGGCTACACACATATGCTTCTTGTCATTGGTTCACCAGATGTATTCATATCCCAGTAGTGCATTGCTGCTGTGAGGCTGACTTTAACTATAGACGTACCTCGTTTTATTGCACTTTGCAGGTATTGCGTTTTTTTTTTACAAAAAATAAGCTATGTACATTGTTTTGACATAATGCTATTGCACACTTACTAGACTACAGTATAGTGTAAACTAGGGATGTGTATTTGGATCTTTCATAAGGATCCGAATGTGGAAGTCAGCAGCGGCTCATGTGCTTGGGATATTTTCGTAGCCGGATTAATTCTTGTAAATTATCCCCACTCTAAGACCTGGCATTGCAGAGATCTTTTTATTTAGGTGATCTTTTACAGGAATCAATACGGCTACTTACTTCCACGTTCGGATCCTCACAAAGGAGCCGAATGCACAACCCTAGTGTAAACATAACTTTTATAGGCACTGGGAAACCAAATGATTTGTGTGACTCGCTTTATTGTCATATTCGCTTTACTGCATTGGTCTGGAACTGAACCCACAATATCTCCGAGGTATGTCTGTATATGTTTAACCCATTTGCAGGAGTTAAACATATGTCAACAATACTACAGTAATAAAATGCTTTTCTTTCTAATGACACAGTGAGTCCACGGATCATCTAATTATTATTGGGAATATCACTCCTGCCCAGCAGGCGGCAGCAAAGAGCACCACAGCAAAGCTGTTAAATATCACCCCCCCTTCCCTCCAACCCCAGTCATTCTCTTTGCCTACGTTAGAGCAAGGAAGTGGTAAAATTTAGGTGTTGGAAAGAAGATTCTTCAATCAAGATTTTATTATTTTTCAGCAGTGCAAGATTGTTCTGCTTTGTCCTAGGGTGTAACCGTAGTCCATATCAGTTTTTTTCAGTAGAGCAGTAGTGGCTTTCAAGCAATGGGAACTTGTTGGGTACAATCCTCACTGTGCCTTTCATGTAGTTAATGCTGCCCTAATATTGAAAGCCTGAGTAAGATTACTCAGTCTTTATCTCTTTTTCCACAGGTCCATGTGAGGGAGAAGACCTTTCAAACCTAGTGGGCTGCCTTGCTGCCGGGCAGATTTCTAAAGGTAAGTGCTGAATTTATTTTTCTGGGAACACAGGAAAACTTTGGTAATTTATTATGGACACAATAGACATTATCCTTTAGAGTTTGGAGATTATGTTATGAGGGCAGTAATGGCAGGCACTGAGGACGAGGAGATTGTGGCTCATGGTGTTAGGTGTGTTTCACTACTCCTAGCGGCGTTATTTTAGAGACATTTACCAACCGGGAGGTTTATTTTTGATACGCCCATGATGGGCGGAGCTAGCTGAGGCGGCAATGTTTGTTGCGTGCCTTTTCTTTCCCACTTCATTTCCGGTGTTACGGAGAGCAGATGTGATAGCAAGTTAAATAAGTGCTTATAGACTGCGCTACAGTGATGCGGGAGAACAGCCTCAGATCCGTTAATAAAAATTGTTTAGGTTGAGTCCGGACGTCTACTATCAAAGAATATAAGCTTCGATGGCAGCAAGGAAGGTAGGCACCTCAGCAAAGCTCAGCTGAGGTGTAGAGGTTGTCCGGAATTTATTGTGCAAATTTGAGATTTTTCTTTGAAAGCAAAAGTAAAAACGGTTACGTATAACATTTAAAGAGACAGTAACGTGGTTTTTTTGTGTGTGGTAATTTCAAGTTAAAATATAGGTTTATTTAATTTTAATGTGCTCATTTGTGAATAAAGATGGACCAAGAGGCCCTGCAAGATGTTACATGTTCTTTATGTTTTGATGTTAATGTGGAACCACCAATCCCTTTCTGTTCCTTATGTATTGAGAGAACTTTACAGTTCAGGGATAGACTTTTTTCTGAGCCAACATTGTCTGGGGCGAATGCTGTTCCGGAGTCTTCTGACAATGTTAAAGATATGCCGCAGCTTTCTCCTCAAGTGTCCCAAAATTTATCGTCCACACATCCAGTGCCCTGCGCTTCCTCTCTTATTCCACCTGGAGTTACGTTGCAAGACATCACTTCTCTCATGTCCTCTGCGGTATCTGATGCGTTGTCTGCTTTTCCCATGCTGCAGAGAAAGCACAAGAGGAAATGTAATCAATCAGTGATCAAGGTTGCTGACACATTCGTGGCTATTCTGAATGTCACCTCCCAGAAGTCTGAGGAGGAAGATACTTCTTTAGGGTGAAATCTCGGACTCAGACAGTGTAATTCCTTCTGCTGATACTGAAGTTGTATCCTTCAGGTTTAAGCTAGAACACCTCCGTTTGTTACTTAAGGAGGTTTTAGCTAACCTGGACGACTCCGACACTACTGTCGTAGTCAATCCTAAGAAGTCTAGTAAACTAAACAAATATGTTCATGTACCTTCCATGGTGGAGGTTTTTCCTGTACCAGATCAAGCTACAGAGATTATTGCTAGGGAATGGGAGAGACTGGGTATCCCTTTTTCTCCATCCCCTATATTTAAGAAGATGTTTCCTATAGTAGACTCTATAAAGGAGTCTTGGCAGACAGTACCCAAGGTGGAAGGGGCAATTTTCACACTAGCTAAGAGGACTACTATTCCCATAGAGGATAGTTGTTCTTTTAAAGATCATATGGACAATAAATTAGAGGGGTTACTAAAGAAAATGTATGTACACCAGGGTTTACAATGGCAACTTGCGGTGTGTATTGCTACCGTCACTAGTGCGGCAGCACACTGGTTTGATGCGTTGTCTGATTCTATTCGGACAGACACTCCCCTTGAAGAGATCTAGGATAGGATCCAGGCCCTTAAGTTGGCCAATTCCTTTATTACGGATGCTTCTAAACCAACCTCTTCTTTTTGTCCGTGGTCGCGTGATATTGTTGAGTGTAAAACCTGGACCAATATTTAGGTATAACTGTTTGGGTGAAGTGTGTCTCTTGGAGGAAGACAATGTTGGCTCCAAGAGTCTGGTATTGTTTAATGGCCGTGCAACGTTTAAAGTCTGTGTTTAAACCTCTCGTATTGTGTGAGATAAGACGTATTGGAGGAGTCATGAGATCATTTTAGGGTACTAGGATGTAGTGTTTTAGTGGGTTTTACTAACCTTATAAGGATCAGGGTGCCTTCCCCTAGCACCCGGACATATTGAACCCTCAGGGAAATGGGTACTGTCTCGGCATCTTCGAAAAAAACATAAATAAAAAAACATACAATTAATAACAAACAAAACCTTAATTCATAACTAAATTCCACAGTTAATGGGCAAACCTGTATAAATGCTACTTTCATCCGCTTCTTGGAAGCGTGAGCTGCACTTGTATGTAATTTTCAAACTAAACTTTTTAAACCAGTAATAAAAGCTAAGCTCTATGAATCAGTTAGATGGTTTTTAGAGAACTACACCTTTCTCAAAAGACATAACTTCTGTCAAGTCCACACAGTGTCCTGAAGTTTGGGACCGTTCATGGATCGACCCAGTGAAGAATGTTCCTTGGTATAGAATAGTACTATATCATGGTTGATAACAGAGAATCTTCCCCCCTTCCAAAAAGAATTGTTCTATTCCTCCATTTTGTCACTTCTTGGGTCTTTTTCTGTTCACTTTCTCCCACTTGGTCGGGTTTGGAGCGTTTGGTTTTGATATAGTTGGGCCCTCATTAGGTATAGGTGTTAGGTAATACTTCCGGGATTTCTTCCTTTTCCCTTATCGTAATGGTTCTGCCTTCCTTCAGAGTGAAAAGGGCAAAGGGAAACCCCCACTTATATTTGATCTGTTGCTTTCGCAGGAGAGCAGTCAGGGGACGCAGGGACCCCCTCATTTGAAGGGTCCTGACACTAAGGTCTTGAAAAAATTGTATCTCAGTTCCCTGAAATTTTATAGGTGGAATTATTCCTTGAGGCTTGTAAAATTCTTTCCTTATCTTGATAAAGAATAAATTTGATGATCACATCTCTGGGGGGTGCTTCCCCCTTGGGTTTTGCCTTTAAGGCTCTATGAGCCCTCTCCATTCCATATCCTGGATCATCTTTGTCTCCTATGATCTGCTTAAAAAGCTGTTGCAGGTATGGTAAAAGATCAGTGTTGGTGATGCTTTCCGGCACTCCCTTGAGCCTAAAGTTGTTTCGACGACTCCTATTTTCAAGGTCAATAACCTTTTCCTGTATTTCCATCAAAGATTGTTGTTGGGCAGTCAGTGTGTGGGAGACCAATGTCAACTCTTCTGTAATGGTTTCTCTGTGCTCTTCTAACACCTCTATCCTTCCGCCCAAATCAGCTAAGTCTGACCTTATCTCTGTGAGGCTCGTGGTAACAGCTGAATGCATTGAGTCCATTTTTTCCCATAGCCTCTCAAAGTTGGAGGCTATGTCCTGTTTGGAGACAAGCTCCCGTAAATCAGCTTTGGTTACTGGGGTAATGCCCTCCTCTTGTGTGTGTGATGTATATTCTGACCCAGAATCTCCCTCAGCCTCCATTTCTGTAAGTTCTGGGGTCTTATTGTGTTTAGCGGGCTTGAAAAAAGTGCTCACTGCTGCAGTCTTGCTGGATTTTCTCCTAGCTGACATAGTCGCAGGCCAAATCTTTTTAAGCCTTTATGCTGCCTCTGGGCGGGAGGAGGACTGATCTCAATTAGACAAATTGTATCTAGGCCAGAGGAGTACCACTGCAGTATACAAGCCCTATGGAGTTGTGATCACTCTTTCAGTGATCAGGGTTTAGTATTCATAATGCCTCCCTCTCAGGGTATTCTGTTATAATCCTGGCTATTATTTTATCTTTCCCTAAGACTGCATCCCTGCATAGCTTGCAGCTATATATTAACAATACTTTGGGACACTTCCTTTAATATGTGGCCTTAATATCATCTCATCCCACAAGCCTTTTTCATTATGTGAAATCGCATAGGTATTTAAGCTCCATGAAGTATAAGCCCTTGCATATATCTGTCTCTGTGTCTTCCGTGTAATGGCTTTTGTCTTATAAGCTGCAGCGTGTGCTGTTACATATTTTGGGAACAATGATGCGGCCTACCTTGTTTCTTGTCAGATTAGTCACTGTTACCCTCCATCTCTGTGACTGTCGTTCTGGGAGGTTTTTATGCTGTTGCTCTGCTATTGCGGTTTATACAATATTTCCCTGCTGGGCTTTTAGGGTTCCGTTGCCCTCTGTGTCTGATCACAACTCTGCAGTTGCCTTTTAGTTGGTAGCGCTTGTTCAAAGGACTCTTTCCGTACTCTACATAGGGATCAACTTACTTAATACTATTTTCCCTTATCTCTCAGCTGATCCGGACTGTCCCTTTGTTGTTTTTTGCTGAAGGGAGTCTCGGCGCTTCCTGAGTTTAATGACGCTCTTCTTGGTGCCCTTTCAGATCATCAGTGTGCTCGGGTGTTCCGCTTCTTAGTATGGACTGCAAACTGTCTCCTGCTAACCCCATTGCAATCAGCCTTAGATCATCTGTATATTAGCTAAGGCTTAAGATCCTTACTGAGAATATAAAACTTGTTTATTTTGTTTTGCAGCCAGGAGCTCAGAGATCAAGCTTCAATCTCTAAGCTTGCATAGGCTCCCAATTTTTTAATTCAGGATTCTGATAGAACATATTTCTATTTACAAATTTGCTTCATTCTCTTGATATCCTTTGCTAAAGGAGCCAACCGGGAACTAGCTGAACACATCTAGAAAGCCAATCACAAGAGACAAATGTGTGCAGGTAACTATCACCAGCTAGCTCCCACTAGTGTAGAATATGTGAATATTCTTTTTCAACAATGGATACCAAGAGAACAATACATTTTAAAATAGGTGTCTTAAAATAACATGAGCTATCTGAATCATACACGTTTTATTTTAACTTTCCTATCCCTTAAAGGGACACTGTACCCAATTTTTTTCTTTTGTAATTCAGAAAGAGCATGCGATTTTAAGCAACTTTCTAATTTACTCCTATTATCAATTTTTCTTCGTTCTCTTGCTATCATTATTTGAAAAAGAAGGCATCTAAGCTTTTTTTTTGGTTTCAGTACTCTGGACAGCACTTTTTTATTGGTGGATGAATTTATCCACCAATCAGCAAGGACAACCCAGGTTGTTCACCAAAAATGGGCCGGCATCTAAACTTACATTCTTTCATTTCAAATAAAGATACCAAGAGAATGAAGAAAATTTGATATTAGGAGTAAATTAGAAAGTGGCTTAAAATTTCATGCTCAATCTGAATCACAAAAGAAAAATTTTGGGTACAGTGTCCCTTTAAACATGCGGTTGATTAACAAATACCTTTATATAAATATTTATTTGCATACAATAAAATCACAATAAAGGAATAAAAACAATACAAAATAAATCCTTGCGCTGGTTTAAAATCAATCTAGCAGTAGCATTGCTGACATTCCGGGCAGACTTTGAACACAACACATAACAAGGCCATGACTCCTTTTCTGGTGTCCAAATGTTGTTCTGACCTGAAATGCCATCAGATATATGTAGAAATATATATTTATGAATAAATAGAACATATTCTGCTATGTTAAGAACATTGGAATGTGAAATATTCATATTTTCATGTCAGGTTAGCACTCTTATGAGAATATACAATCGGATTTGCGTGCGAGTAGGGTGTTATGTTTTTTCCCCCAATTCTACACGCATTGGGCTAGCACACAAGCGAAACTTTCAACTAGGTAATACGAGCGCTACCAACGTGCGCAAAAGCTTACTTTTAGCTGAGTTAGCACGAGGGGGGTAGATAAATACCTTTCCACTCGTCATCTGGCCCTTAATAGGTAGAAATCTTTTTAACAAATTATGGCCTAGATTTAGAGTTATGCGGTAGCCGTCAAAAGTAGCGTTAAGGGGTCCTAACGCTGCTTTTGGCCGGCCGCTGGTATTTAGAGTCTTGTAGGTAAGGGCCTAACGCTCACTTTCCAGCCGCGACTTTTCCATACCGCAGATCCCCTTACATCAATTGCGTATCCTATCTTTTCAATGGGATCTTCCTAACGCTGGTATTTAGAGTCTTGGCTGAAGTGAGCGGTAGACCCTCTACCGACAAGACTCCAGCCGCAGATAAAAGTCAGTAGTTAAGAGCTTTCTGGGCTAATGCCAGTTTATAAAGCTCTTAACTACTGTGCTCTAAAGTACACTAACACCCATAAACTACCGATGTACCCCTAAACCGAGGCCCCCCCCACATCACCGCCACTATAGTAAATATTTTTAACCCCTAATCTGCCGACCGCACACCGCCGCCACCTACATTATCCCTATGAACCCCTAATCTGCTGCCCCTAACATTGCCGACCCCTATATTATATTTATTAACCCCTAATCTGCCGCCCCCGCTATCGCTGACACCTGCATTATATTATTAACCCCTAATCTGCCGCTCCAGACACCGCCGCCACCTACATTATCCCTATGAACCCCTAATCTGCTGCCCCTAACATCGCCAACCCCTATATTATATTTATTAACCCCTAATCTGCCGCCCCCGCTATCGCTGACACCTGCATTATATTATTAACCCCTAATCTGCCGCTCTGGACACCGCCGCAACCTACATTATCCCTATGTACCCCTAATCTGCTGCCCCTAACATCGCCGACCCCAATATTATATTTATTAACCCCTAATCTGCCCCCCCCCCCACGTCGCCGCTATCTTACCTACACTTATTAACCCCAAATCTGCCGACCGGACCTCGCCGACACTCTAATAAAGTTATTAACCCCTAAACCGCCGCACTCCCGCCTCGCAAACCCTATAATAAATAATATTAACCCCTAATCTGCCCTCCCTAACATCGCCGCCACCTAACTTCAAGTATTAACCCCTAATCTGCCGACCGGACCTCGCCGCTACTATAATAAATGTATTAACCCCTAAAGCTAAGTCTAACCCTAACACCCCCCTAAATTAAATATAATTTTATTCTAATGAAATAAATTAACTCTTATTAAATAAAGTATTCCTATTTAAATCTAAATACTTACCTGTAAAATAAACCCTAATATAGCTACAATATAACGAATAATTATATTGTAGCTATTTTAGGATTTATATTTATTTTACAGGCAACTTTGTATTTATTTTAACTAGGTACAATAGCTATTAAATAGTTAATAACTAGTTAAAATAATTACAAAATTACCTGTAAAATAAATCCTAACCTAAGTTACAATTAAACCTAACACTGCACTATCAATAAATAAATTAAATCAATTAACTACAAGTACCTACAATTACCTACAATTAAATTAACTAAACTAAATTACAAAAACAAACACTAAATTACAAAAAATAAAAAAGATTACAAGAATTTTAAGCTAATTACACCTACTCTAAGCCCCCTAATAAAATAACAAAGCCCCCCAAAATAATAAAGGTCCCTACCCTATTCTAAATTAAAAAGTAACCAGCTCTTTTACCAGCCCTTAAAAGGGCTTTTTGCGGGGCATGCCCCAAAGTATACAGCTCTTTTGCCTGTAAAAAAAAAACACAATACCACCCCCCAACATTACAACCCACCACCCACATACCCCTACTCTAACCCAAACCTCCCTTAAATAAACCTAATACTACCCCCCTGAAGATCTCTCTACCTTGAGTTGTCTTCACCCACCCGGGCACCGATGGACCAAAAGAAGACATCCGGAGCGGCAGAAGTCTTCATCCTATCCAGGCAGAAGAGGACATCCGAACCGGCAGACATCTTCATCCAAGCGGCATCTTCCATCTTCATCCATCCGACGAGGAGCGGCTCCATCTTCAAGACCTCCGGCGCGGAATATCCTTCTTCAACGACGACTACCCGACGAATGAAGGTTCCGTTAAGGGACGTCATCCAAGATGGCGTCCCTCGACTTCTGATTGGCTGATAGGATCAGCCAATCGGAATTAAGGTAGCAAAAATCTGATTCAAGTTCCGATCAGCCAATAGAATGCAAGCTCAATCTGATTGGCTGATTGGATCAGCCAATCCGATTGAACTTGAAATCTGATTGGCTGATTCAATCAGCCAATCAGATTTTTCCTACCTTAATTCCGATTGGCTGATAGAATCCTATCAGCCAATCGGAATTCAAGGGACGCCATCTTGGATGACGTCTCTTAAAGGAACCTTCATTCGTCGGGTAGTCGTTGTTGAAGACCTTTATTATTTTGGGGGGCTTTGTTATTTTATTAGGGGGCTTAGAGTAGGTGTAATTAGCTTTAAATTCTTGTAATCTTTTTTTATTTTTTGTAATTTAGTGTTTGTTTTTTTTGTAATTTAGTTTATTTAATTGTAGGTAATTGTAGGTACTTGTAGTTAATTGATTTAATTTATTTATTGATAGTGTAGTGTTAGGTTTAATTGTAACTTAGGTTAGGATTTATTTTACAGGTAATTTTGTAATTATTTTAACTAGGTAGCTATTAAATAGTTATTAACTATTTAATAGCTATTGTTCCTAGTTAAAATAAATACAAAGTTGCCTGTAAAATAAATATAAATCCTAAAATAGCTACAATATAATTATTTGTTATATTGTAGCTATATTAGGGTTTATTTTACAGGTAAGTATTTAGATTTAAATAGGAATACTTTATTTAATAAAAGTTAATTTATTTCGTTAGATTAAAATTATATTTAATTTAGGGGGGTGTTAGGGTTAGGGTTAGACTTAGCTTTAGGGGTTAATACATTTATTATAGTAGCGGCGAGGTCTGGTCGGCAGATTAGGGGTTAATACTTGAAGTTAGGTGGCGGCAATGTTAGGGAGGGCAGATTAGGGGTTAATACTATTTATTATAGGGTTTGCGAGGCAGGAGTGCGGCGGTTTAGGGGTTAATAACTTTATTAGACTGGCGGCGAGGTCCGGTCAGCAGATTTGGGGTTAGTAAGTGTAGGTAAGATAGCGGCGACGTTGGGGGGGGGGGGGCAGATTAGGGGTTAATAAATATAATATAGGGGTCGGCGATGTTAGGGGCAGCAGATTAGGGGCAAATAGGGATAATGTAGGTTGCGGCGGTGTCCGGAGCGGCAGATTAGGGGTTAATAATATAATGCAGGTGTCAGCGATAGCGGGGGTGGCAGATTAGGGGTTAATAAGTGTAAGGTTAGGGGTGTTTAGACTCGGGGTTCATGTTAGGGTGTTAGGTGTAGACTTAGAGAGTGTTTCCCAATAGGAAACAATGGGGCTGCGTTGGGAGCTGAACGCTGCTTTTTTGCAGGTGTTAGGTTTTTTTTTCATCCCAAACTGCCCCATTGTTTCCTATGGTGGAATCATGCATGAGCACGTTTTAGCTGCTTACCGCTACCGTAAGCAACGCTGGTATTGAGGGTTGAAGTGGCGGGACATTAGGCTCAACGCACCTTTTTTTTAGCCTAACGCAGCCCCTCAGACAACTCTAAATACCAGCGTTGTCTTAAGGGTGCGTTGGGGAAAAAAGCAGCATTAGCTACGCGGGTCTTTACCGACAAAACTCTAAATCTAGGTGAAAGAATTTTTAAAGAGATTAAGAAAAAAATTTTTTCCTATACCTTTAAAGGAAAATAATAAAATGTATTTTAAAATAAAACAACTCACAGCTGCTCACAACTGTCGGTGTTGGACTCAGATTACGCATTTAATAGATGTTACTTTTGATTAAGGGGGAAGTTTGTTATTACTTGTGCAGCAATTTCTAGCTAATTTGCAGAAGAGATTGCTTCTAGACACGCGAACAAATGACAGCATTGATCTGAAGACCTTCTGACCCTCCAATAACAAGATGCTGCTTTGCGAGTGCGGCTCAGAAATATTGAGAGTGCGTAAGGATTCCTCAGCCTATTCTCCTTTGATTAATGGGTATCATTAAATCATTGCTCTAATTGTAGCCGATATACCAGATCTTTTATATTTGCCAATTAATTAGCCTCTAATCCTCAATGTGCAAACTAATGTCACTTGGCTGGCAGTAAAAACGCAACATCCCAGATGCCTCAGAAAACTTCGGTGAGGTCAATGTTAGCTAACACAATATACATGTAAATTACGCAAATATTGTTGGACCCTCAGTTTTTTTTGTGTTTTTTGTACATAGACGTTTTAATACTTTGACTTGTAAAAGGGAATACATAGTTTTATTGGACAAAGACAAGAGCTGGAAAAAAAGAAGAGAAATTTAAAATTTAAATGCACATAGATGAAGTACATCTGTATTAGCAAAAATGCTTCTAGTAAAAGTGATCACTGTTTTAGTGATATCTGCATGTGCATGTTTGTATCTAGTTTAATTTAAACATATTTCACCTCCTATTTTTTGAAGCACTATGCTTAAAGGGACATTCCAACCAAACATTCCAGTGTTCCTCTCAAGTCTGTCTTACCTGGTAGCTCATACTGTGGGAAGTTATCACCCTGATTTCCCTCAAGCAAATGCCAATAAGTGTTGTATTCCAACCGTGCTGCACCGGCTCAGCCCCCTCAGTCAAATGTTCCCGCTCCTGTCCTGTCCGCAAGTGCATAGCACGGCGCACATGCGCATATGGAACAAGGATTAGCATCGTCACGCCGGTTAACTCTGGGAATTATAGTTTCCCAAAGATGATTAAAGGACCAGGTGGGTGCCGGGCGGGCAACATTAGCGCTTTACTTTGCTGTCTAGCAACACCCTGCACAGTGACTGTGCATACAGGATATGACAGGTGACAGTGGTACACGTAGTACTGGCAGTCTGCAACTTTGCAAAGGCAGCCGCATCCTGCCCTTCCTGCTTCATCACAGTACAGGGAACGTTGTATAATGGGTCTGGTGCTGAAGTTACTGCCTGCCGCACCAAATCCATGTTAAAACAGTTTACTGGGGAGCAATTTATTACAGCAACAGTTCAGTGCCTGATGAAACGGTTCGTCCGAGAAACACTTTGCATCATTGAACTTGATCTCATGCTAGAGATTACACTAACAAGATGAGTTGTTTTTAACTTTGAAATTTTATTTACTTTTTAATAAATTCTTTTTGGAAGTTTTAAACTCTTAGGCCTAGATTTGGAGTTCGGCGGTAGCCGTCAAAACCAGCGTTAGAGGCTCCTAACGCTGGTTTTGGCCGCCCGCTGGTATTTGGAGTCAGTGATTAAAGGGTCTAACGCTCACTTTTCAGCCGCGACTTTTCCATACCGCAGATCCCCCTACGCCATTTGCATAGCCTATCTTTTCAATGGGATCTTTCTAACGCTGGTATTTAGAGTCGTTTCTGAAGTGAGCGTTAGAGCTCTAACGACAAGATTCCAGCCGCCTGAAAATAGCAGGAGTTAAGAGCTTTCTGGCTAACGCCGGTTTATAAAGCTCTTAACTACTGTACCCTAAAGTACACTAACACCCATAAACTACCTATGTACCCCTAAACCGAGCTCCCCCCACATCGCCGCCCCTCGATTAAAATTTTTAACCCCTAATCTGCCGACCGCCACCTACGTTATACTTATGTACCCCTAATTTGCTGCCCCTAACCCCGCCGACCCCTATATTATATTTCTTAACCCCTAACTTGCCCCCCACAACGTCGCCACAAGCTACTTAAAATAATTAACCCCTAATCTTCCGACCGCAAATCGCCGCCACCTACGTTATCCCTATGTACCCCTAATCTGCTACCCCTAACATCGCCGACCCCTATATTATATTTATTAACCCCTAATCTGCCCCCCTCAACGTCGCCGACACCTGCCTACACTTATTAACCCCTAATCTGCCGAGCGGACCTGAGCGCTACTATAATAAAGTTATTAACCCCTAATCCGCCTCACTAACCCTATCATAAATAGTATTAACCCCTAATCTGCCCTCCCTAACATCGCCGACACCTAACTTCAATTATTAACCCCTAATCTGCCGACCGGAGCTCACCGCTATTCTAATAAATGTATTAACCCCTAAAGCTAAGTCTAACCCTAACACTAACACCCCCCTAAGTTAAATATAATTTTTATCTAACGAAATAAATTAACTCTTATTAAATAAATGATTCCTATTTAAAGCTAAATACTTACCTGAAAAATACATCCTAATATAGCTACAATATAAATTATAATTATATTATAGCTATTTTAGGATTAATATTTATTTTACAGGTAACTTTGTAATTATTTTAACCAGGTACAATAGCTATTAAATAGTTAAGAACTATTTAATAGTTACCTAGTTAAAATAATAACAAAATTACCTGTAAAATAAGTCCTAACCTAAGATATAATTAAACCTAACACTACCCTATCAATAAAATAATTAAATAAACTACCTACAATTACCTACAATTAACCTAACACTACACTATCAATAAATTAATTAAATACAATTCCTACAAATAAATACAATTAAATAAACTAGCTAAAGTACAAAAAATAAAAAAGATCTAAGTTACAGAAAATAAAAAAATATTTACAAACATAATAAAAATATTACAACAATTTTAAACTAATTACACCTACTCTAAGCCCCCTAATAAAATAACAAAGCCCCCCAAAATAAAAAATTCCCTACCCTATTCTAAATTAAAAAAAGTTACAAGCTCTTTTACCTTACCAGCCCTGAACAGGGCCCTTTGCGGGGCATGCCCCAAGAATTTCAGCTCTTTTGCCTGTAAAAGAATAAATACAATACCCCCCCCCCCCCAACATTACAACCCACCACCCACATACCCCTAATCTAACCCAAACCCCCCTTAAATAAACCTAACACTAAGCCCCTGAAGATCTTCCTACCTTGTCTTCACCATACCAGGTTCACCGATCCGTCCTGAAGAGCTCCTCCGATGTCCTGATCCAAGCCCAAGCGGGGGCTGAAGAGGTCCATGATCCGGTCAAAGTCTTCATCCAAGCGGGGCAGAAGAGGATCTTCCATCCGATTGAAGTCATCATCCAGGCGGCATCTTCGATCTTCTTCCATCCGGAGCGAAGCGGCAGGATCCTGAAGACATCCAGCGCGGAACATCCATCCGGACCGACGACTGAACGACGAATGACTGTTCCTTTAAGGGACGTCATCCAAGATGGCGTCCCTCGAATTCCGATTGGCTGATAGGATTCTATCAGCCAATCGGAATTAAGGTAGGAATTTTCTGATTGGCTGATGGAATCAGCCAATCAGAATCAAGTTCAATCCGATTGGCTGATCCAATCAGCCAATCAGATTGAGCTCGCATTCTATTGGCTGTTCCGATCAGCCAATAGAATGCGAGCTCAATCTGATTGGCTGATTGGATCGGCCAATCGGATTGAACTAGATTCTGATTGGCTGATTCCATCAGCCAATCAGAAAATTCCTACCTTAATTCCGATTGGCTGATAGAATCCTATCAGCCAATCGGAATTCGAGGGACGCCATCTTGGATGACGTCCCTTAAAGGAACAGTCATTCGTCGTTCAGTCGTCGGTCCGGATGGATGTTCCGCGCTGGATGTCTTCAGGATCCTGCCGCTTCGCTCCGGATGGAAGAAGATCGAAGATGCCGCCTGGATGATGACTTCAATCGGATGGAAGATCCTCTTCTGCCCCGCTTGGATGAAGACTTTGACCGGATCATGGACCTCTTCAGCCCCCGCTTGGGCTTGGATCAGGACATCGGAGGAGCTCTTCAGGACGGATCGGTGAACCTGGTATGGTGAAGACAAGGTAGGAAGATCTTCAGGGGCTTAGTGTTAGGTTTATTTAAGGGGGGTTTGGGTTAGATTAGGGGTATGTGGGTGGTGGGTTGTAATGTTGGGGGGGGGGGTATTGTATTTATTCTTTTACAGGCAAAAGAGCTGAAATTCTTGGGGCATGCCCCGCAAAGGGCCCTGTTCAGGGCTGGTAAGGTAAAAGAGCTTGTAACTTTTTTTAATTTAGAATAGGGTAGGGAATTTTTTATTTTGGGGGGCTTTGTTATTTTATTAGGGGGCTTAGAGTAGGTGTAATTAGTTTAAAATTGTTGTAATATTTTTATTATGTTTGTAAATATTTTTTTATTTTCTGTAACTTAGATCTTTTTTATTTTTTGGACTTTAGCTAGTTTATTTAATTGTATTTATTTGTAGGAATTGTATTTAATTAATTTATTGATAGTGTAGTGTTAGGTTAATTGTAGGTAATTGTAGGTAGTTTATTTAATTAATTTATTGATAGGGTAGTGTTAGGTTTAATTATATCTTAGGTTAGGACTTATTTTACAGGTAATTTTGTTATTATTATAACTAGGTAACTATTAAATAGTTCTTAACTATTTAATAGCTATTGTACCTGGTTAAAATAATTACAAAGTTACCTGTAAAATAAATATTAATCCTAAAATAGCTATAATTATAATTTATATTGTAGCTATATTAGGATGTATTTTACAGGTAAGTATTTAGCTTTAAATAGGAATCATTTATTTAATAAGAGTTAATTTATTTCGTTAGATAAAAATTATATTTAACTTAGGGGGGTGTTAGTGTTAGGGTTAGACTTAGCTTTAGGGGTTAATACATTTATTAGAATAGCGGTGAGCTCCGGTCGGCAGATTAGGGGTTAATAATTGAAGTTAGGTGTCGGCGATGTTAGGGAGGGCAGATTAGGGGTTAATACTATTTATGATAGGGTTAGTGAGGCGGATTAGGGGTTAATAACTTTATTATAGTAGCGCTCAGGTCCGCTCGGCAGATTAGGGGTTAATAAGTGTAGGCAGGTGTCGGCGACGTTGAGGGGGGCAGATTAGGGGTTAATAAATATAATATAGGGGTCGGCGATGTTAGGGCAGCAGATTAGGGGTACATAGGGATAACGTAGGTTGCGGCGGTTTACGGAGCGGCAGATTAGGGGTTTAAAAAAATATGCAGGGGTCAGCGATAGCGGGGGCGGCAGATTAGGGGTTAATAAGTGTAAGGTTAGGGGTGTTTAGACTCGGGGTACATGTTAGAGTGTTAAGTGCAGACGTAGGAAGTGTTTCCCCATAGGAAACAATGGGGCTGCGTTAGGAGCTGAACGCTGCTTTTTTGCAGGTGTTAGGTTTTTTTTCCGCTCAAACAGCCCCATTGTTTCCTATGGGAGAATCGTGCACGAGCACGTTTTTGAGGCCGGCCGCGTCCGTAAGCAACTCTGGTATCGAGAGTTGCATTTGCGGTAAAAATGCTCTACGCTCCTTTTTTGGAGCCTAACGCAGCATTTGATTAAACTCTCGATACCAGAGTTAAATTTATGGTGCGGCCAGAAAAAAGCCCGCGGAGCGTTAGCAGCCCTTTTACCGCCGAACTCCAAATCTAGGCCTTAGTGTTTAGTGTATACTCTACTAGCCTACCCTACCAAGTGGGGGTTTGTTTGCCCTCCTACCATCATATGCTGCAGATCCTGTGTTCCAGTCTCCCTTTGCTTCTGGGGGTTGAGATCATCAGAGCTTTACATTTGATCTGGTGGCCCTACACTGGGGGATCCCATGATTTGCCGGAGTTCAGCTAGCTGGTGTGCTGCTTAAAAACCAGCCGGTTCCTATATGCACAAGAGAGTGCCTTTGTATCATGTGAGTACCCTGTATCTCCAGTTCGTCTATTACCAGCTTGTGAAATTGATCCACACATACGGCGCCTCTTTCCTTCTCGTCTCATCATGTTTGGTGAAGTTAAAGTGCTGCCCTGTTTTCCTTTCAAGTGGAAGATTATTGAGTTCCCGGATCAAGGACTTTCCTCATTTAAACTCTGTTGGGAGTTCTAAGTATTTTACATCTAACCTCTTGTTGTATATCATATTGTATATCATATTGTCGCTTGATTTGTTATTCTAGCTGTTAAGCTCATACAGATTTATTACCTTTATTGTTTTGTAGCGCCTCCTATAGGAGAAAGATATATTTGTGTATAGGCATATGTGTGTACATATATATATATATATATATATATATATATATATATATTGACTCCTAAATTATAGATAAATGTGTAAGGCTTTGTCCTGTTACTGATATATAGTCATTAGCATTTTGACTTTTTTATATATATATTTTTAATTAATTGTAATATGTACCAAATTAAACCTCTATAAGTAAATATCTGTTATTTTATGAGTGTACAAGATATTTTTTCTCTAACCTTATAGCTGGTTGTTTACCATTGCATATAGATATTCGAGATATTTTTATGTTAGAATGAAGTCCAGACTTACTTTAAGAGGCCCCTTGCCAAGGAGGAAAACCCTTTGCATTGATGGAACTAACAAAGATAAATATTCCACCTTGGTAAAATTGACAAAACCCTGCTTATGCATCTCAGGCACCTCAACACCATCTGAGTGCCTCTTCTCTGCTGCAGACAACATAGTTGCAAAAAGAGAGCCAGCCTCAGCCAGTAGAATGTGGACATGTTGACATTTTTGCATTTCAATGCTAAGTTTCTGAAAGAGTGAATAACAGAATGTTATAAACAGTGATTATCTACCTCTTTCTAGTTCTACCTCTTTTAAAACCGTTCATGGTTATTGTTTCGCTTAATTATAATTATTTGTTCTGCTGCTTCAAAATTGGACAAACAGTTGTGTTAATGTAAAGTTTTAGTCTGAAGTTTATATTTTGTAACACTCAGTGTTTCGATTAATCGAAAAAATAATCAGCCGATTAATCGATTATGAAAATAATTATTAGTTGCAGTCCTATGCATGGTTTGACCTGTATAGGTGGGACTTATAGGGAAATATGCACTTATGCTCCTGATCTAGCTAATTATCATCTGCAGGACATAGCTACAGAGGTGTAAGTGGTCTTATCCTACACTGAGCCTGCACCTCTAGGGGATATTCTTGCCCTGCAATTATTATTGGTTTCGCCAGAGGTGGGTGCTGTTAGAGCTGGGGCTTCCTCTGCATTACAGTGTAAGCAAAGTGTATGGATTTACCTTTACAATATGGTGGCAATGTTTCCAAGATGGCCGCTACAATGTGGTTGTAAAGGAAAAGCAACCACCATATTTGTACAGGAAGGCTGCACAAGCGCAAATCTTTTGGTGTCAATTAACCAACGGGGAAGGACAGCTCACAATCACAAATAAGCGGCTACTTTACTCCTATGTGACTCCTGGTTCAGCTTCCGCTGAGTTTAAACACTTAGAAAGGGCACTGTAGAAAGGAGGGGCCCGCCACAGCTTTTTTCTTGGGGCCCATTGTGGTTTAGTTTTGTCCCTGATCCTCTGTATTTGAAACTAGTTTCTATAAGGGACTAACTGTATCACACAGCAAAGACAACTTGTTTAAACCTCCTTGAAAACAATGAGCAATCAGACTATGTTGATTCCTTTTGTATTAGCAGACTCTCAGTATTTTATTTGTACTCGGGTATTCTTTAATTCTAGTTACCAATGGTTCTTGTGAAATGTGTCACTTAGCAACAGCTGTTTGGGATGTCCTTAGATCTCCCTGGGAAAGTGCTGTAAAATCCTTGATCTGGAGATGCTGTTATAGCAAATATTTTCTCTGTAGCGCTGATCTATCACACTGATTAACTCTTGAACTCACTACTTTGTATGTATTACAGCATTTGCTTTTGCTAGGATAATGATTCATATTTTTATTGTGCATTTGGTCTCATGTAATTATTGTACAGAATACTTCAGAGACTTTTTTTTCTACTCGCCTAACAGGCAGTACTGATTATGGGAAAAATTTATAGTAAACTTTGCAATGTACTTTTATTTTCTTCTTAATATGAGGAGAGTCCACGGTTTAATTTCTTACTTGTGGGAAATACAGAACCTGGCCATTAGGAGGCAAAATACCTCCCCCACTTCCCTCATATCGCAGTCATTCTTTGCCTTTCGTCACAGGAGGATGGCAGAGAAGTGTCAGAAGATACAGAGTAGTTCCATATGGAGGGTAGTACCCTTCGGAATAGGAATGGAGTTTTAAATACTCTTGTGGAGGCTGTGTGTCTGTTCCACGGCGGAGATTCCGGTAAAATCGTTTCATTTTATATTCATATGATAATGCAAGAAGACAGGGTCACAGTGTGACTCCTTTTATCTGTATGGAATCAAAGGTTAAAGGGACACTGAACCCAATTTTTTTCTTTTGTGATTCAGATAGAGCATGCAATTTTAAGCAACTTTCTAATTTACTCCTATTATCAAATTTTCTTCATTCTCTTGGTATCTTTATTTGAAATGCAAGAATGTAAGTTTAGATGCCGGCCCATTTTTGGTGAACACACTGTGTTATTCTTGCTGATTGGTGGATAAATTCACCCACCAATAAACAAGTGCTTTCTGAACCACAAAAATAGCTTAGAGGCCTTCTTTTTCAAATAAAGAAAGCAAGAGAACAAAGAAAAATTGATAATGGGAGTAAATTAGAAAGTTGCTTCAATTTGCATGCTCTATCTGAATCATGAAAGAAAAAAATGTGGGTTCAGTGTCCCTTTAATATCTCCGGAAGGGGATTATTGAACAGGTTTTTTTTACATAATTGCTTTAATATGTTTTATGCTGCGACATGTGTGAGATGAGGCTCAGGCAGATGTTGGAACGTTCTGATTTCACTTTCGTTTTGGATAGCTGCGCAGTCTCTTAGATTTGGTGGTCCTGCATGGTGCACCACGTGATCGGGTGTGGCCACTCTGATTTCTGCTTCCTGACTGTGCGGTTTACAGCAGACAAAGCGGTTTCTCTGTGGAGCCTGGGTCATAGGAGGTGGTGAGTGCCCCAGCAATTGGGGGTATAAAGGTGCCATTTATCTTTTTCTATAGTCCATCTTAAAAGCGCAAGCTATGGAGGACTCTGATACGTTAGAGGGTACTCCCTCTTTACCTAAATCTAATACCTGTTTTTTTGTGAGGAGGCTACGGTATACCTGCCTGCTCAGTTATCCTCCACATGCCTTGATAAATTACTTATATCTAAGAAAAGTAAGATGTTTAGTACCACTGAGCCGTCCACCTCTGAGGGGTCTCCGTCCTGTGAGGTGCGTTCCCTGCTGTCATCTCCTATTACACATGCAGCTTCCCATTGCACTGCTAATTCTCCTTCGGGAGGGACCCTCTTACTGCCAGATTTTACTGATCAGGTAAAAATGGCAGTGTCTGCGGCCTTCAATGCTTTACCTCACCCTACTAAGCGCAAGCGAAAGGTCAACTATTGCTATCCTTCCCAGGGGTCATCTACCAACTTGTTGGATTAACTGATACAAGATTATCCGCTGATGAGGACGCCTTTGATACTTCAGAGGATGCTCTTTCTGGGTCGGAATCTGCTACCCTATTGGTGCGACTCTCTATCGGAGATGATCGAGGTGGAAGGTCCCTTTGACGAGATCCAGGAAAGAATTAAGGCCTTGAGGGTAGCTAATTCTTTTATCTGTGATGCAAATATGCAGATTATTCGCCTGAATGCCAAGGCATCAGGTTTTTCTGTTCTAGCCCGTAGGGCACTTTGGCTAAAGTCTTGGATCTGCGGACATGACTTCAAAGTTTAGATTACTTTCTCTTCCATTTAAGGGGAAGATTCTTTTTGGTCCAGGCATGGACTCAATCATATCCACAGTTACTGGGGGCAAGGGTGCCTTTCTACGGCAGGATAAGCAGAATAAACCTAAAGGACAGGGTCCAAATTTTAGTCCCTTTCTTTCGGAAAAATCCCAACGTCAGCAGCCCTCTGCGAAGCCTGAACAGTCCAAGGGAACTTGGAAACAGTCTCAGTCGTGGAATAAATCCAAGCAGAACAAGAAGCCTGCTGAAGCAAAATCGGCATGAAAGGACGGCCCCCGATCCGTCACTGGATCGTGTTGGGGGCAGACTTTCTCTCTTTGTGGAGGCTCGGCTTGGGGACGTGCAAGACCCTTGGGTTCTGGAGGTCATCGCTCAGGGATACAGGATAGGTTTCAAATCTCATCTACCCAGGGGCAGATTCCTCTTATCAAACCTGTCTTCAAGACCAGAAAAACGAGAAGTGGGTGCATGAGGGATCTCTTCTTCCTGGGAGTAATTGTACCGGTACCTCTAGCAGAGAGAGGTCTGGGGTACTACTCAAACCTTTTTGTGGTCCCAAAGAAGGAGGGTACGTTTCGCCCGATTCTGAACCTAAAGTGCTTAAACAAGTTCCTATCGGTCCCATCGATCAAGATGGAGACGATAAGGTCCATTCTGCCCATAGTTCAAGAGGGACAGTTCATGACTACGATAGACTTGAAGGATGCTTACCTTCATGTTCTAATACACAAGGATCACTTCAAGTTCCTAAGATTCGCGTTTCTGGACCAGCACTTCCAGTTTGTTGCACTTCCATTTGGTCTAGCTACTGCCTCAAGAGTCTTTACGAAGGTTCTGGGGGCTCTACTCGCGGTGGCGAGTTCCAGAGGTATAGTAGTAGCGCCATACTTGGACCACATCCTGGTTCAGGCTCCATCCTGTCGGCTGGCAGAGGACCATTCAAGAGCTCTTCTACTTCTTCGATCTCATGGATGGAAGTTAAACTTAGAAAAGAGTTCTCTGGTTCCCAGTACCAGAGTGGAATTTCTGGGAACAATAATAGTTTCCATATCCATGCGGTTATTTCTTACAGACCAGAGACGTTGCAAAATTACTTCCAATTGTCTTGCCCTACAGACCTTAAGGTCCTCTGTGGCCTGGTGTATGGAGGTAATTGGGCTCATGGTGTCCAGCATAGACATCATTCCATTTGCCAGATTCCATCTCAGGCCTCTCCAGCTGTGCATGAGTCAGTGGAATGGTGAGCAATCAGATCTGTCACAACAGATTTCTCTTGACAACCGGTCGAGAGAATCACTCTCTTGGTGGCTCTGTCCAGATCACCTGTCCCAAGGGACATCCTTCTTGAGACTATCCTGGGAGATTGTGACTACAGACGCAAGTCTATCAGGATAGGGCGCTGTTTGGGGTGCCAGGAAGGCACAGGGCCTGTGGACTCAAGAGGAATCTCTCCTTCTGAACAACATTTTGGAGCTTCGATCGATCTTCAATGCTCTGAAGGCCTGGCCTTTTCTGGGTTCGTCCCGGTTTATCAGATTCCAATCGCTGTCAGCGATCCACATTCCGGGTGTGGACAACTGGGAAGCGGATTTCCTCAGCAGACAATCCTTTCATCCGGGGGAATAGTCTCTCCATCCCCAGGTGTTTGCAGAGATTTGCAACAGATGGGGGACGCCGGAGTTAGATCTCATGGCGTCCCGGCTCAATACCAAGCTACCCAGATATGGATAGCGTCCAGGGATCCTCAGGCAGCGCTGATAGATGCATTAGCAGTGCCTTGGAGGTTCAGTCTAGTTTTCATTTTTTCACTGTTACCACTTCTCCCTCGTGTAGTGGCCGCATCAAGCAGGAACAAGCTTCTGCAATTCTAATTGCTCCATCGTGGCCGTGAAGGATGTGGTTTGCAGACCTGGTGGGGATGTCTTCATCTCCTCCATGGAGGTTACCTTGTTGCAGGGATCTGCTGGAACAGGGTCCTTTTGTTCATCAAAATTTAGATTCTCTGAGGCTGACTGCGTGGTGATTGAACACTTATTCCTAGCAAAGAGAGATTTTTCTGAGAGAGTGATTGATACTCTCATTCAAGCTTGAAAGCCGGTCACTCGTCACATCTATCATAAGTTGTGGAGGACCTACTTCTGGTGTGAGGAGCACGGATTCCCCTGGCATAAGGTCAAGGTTTCCAGGATCCTTTCCTTTCTCCAGGATGGTATGGAGAAGGGCTTTTCTGCTAGTTCCCTAAAGGGACAGATTTCGTCTCTATTTTGCTGAGCTTCCTGATGTTCAGTCTTTTGTTCAGGCTCTGTCTAGAATCAGGCCTGTGTTTAGACTAACCGCTCCTCCTTGGAGTTTAAATCTAGTTATGTAAGTTTTGCAGAGGGCTCCATTTGAGCCTATGCATTCGGTTGACATTAAATTACTGTCTTGGAAGGTTCTTTTTCTACTGGCCATCGCTTCGGCGAGCAGAGTCTCTGCGATGGTGGCCTTGCAATGTGAGCCTCCTTACCTAGTTTTTCATGCTGATAAGGCTGTTCTTTGTACTGGGTTGGGTTTTCTTCCTAAGGTCGTTTCTGATCGTAACATCAATCAGGAGATTGTGGTTCCTTCCTTGTGTCCTAATCCTCCTTCAAGGGAACGGTTACTTCATAATTTGCATGTGGTTCGGGCCTTAATTCTATCTTCAAGCTACGAAGGATTTCAGACAGACTTCAGCATTGTTTGTTGTCTATTCGGGGAACGCAAGGGGCAGAATGCTTCTTCCACTTCTCTATCTTTTTGGCTGAGGAGCATGATTCGTTTGGCTTATGAGACAGCGCGACATAAGCCTCCTCAGAGGGTTACGGCTCATTCAACTAGAGCTGTGGCTTCATCTTGGGCCTTCAAGAACGAGTCCTCTATGGAGCAGATTTGTAGGGCGGCTACCTGGTCCTCCTTACATACCTTTTCAACATTTTACAAGTTTGACGTTTTTGCTTCGGCTGAAGCAGCTTTTGGGAGAAAGGTTTTGCAGGCTGTAGTGCCCTCAAAATAGGGTCCGCCTCTCTTTTACCCTCCCGTTTTCATTCAGTGTTCTCTAGAGCTTGGGTATATGTTTCCCACAAGTAAGGAATGAAGCTGTGGACTCTCTTCATATTAAGAAGGAAAACATAAATGAATGGCAACCACATCATTTTCTTTCCTTCTGTATGAGGAGAGTCCATGGCCCCCATCTGTTTTTCTCCGTTGGGCAGACCTAAATTTTTGTTTATTCTTCTGGCACCATTTATACCCTGATATTTATCCTACTGTTCCTTGTCACCTTGGCAGAATGACTGGGATATGAGGGAGGTAAGTAAGCCTTTGGCTGGGGTGTCTTTGCCTCCTCCTGGTGGCCAGCTTCTGTATTTCCCACAAGTAAGGAATGAAGCCGTGGACTCTCCTCATACAGAAGGAAAGGAAATTATCTGGTAAGCATAATTTATGTTTTTCTATGGTTTCTCACCCTTCAATATAACTCTGTAAGTAAATTGTGAATTTTCTTTCCACTGCCCCCCATAGGAGCTTGAGTGCATACTGCAGTATTCTGAACAATGGCACTGCAATATGCTGCACAGTGATTGCTTGATCACTACAGGAATTTAGTTATGTCGGTTTCTAATTGGCCACAGTGAAGGAAATAAAATACGTATACTCAAAAACTCTTAATGATGTGTCCTTGAACTGCGAAACAATGCAAATGAACTGCAAACAATGCAGTTTTCCATGCTTGTTTCTTGTATGAAGATATTTTGGATAGCAGTGTTAAAGGGATATAAAAATACAAAAAGAAAATGTTCTAATATGCATTTTATTATTGTACTATTTCTTGTATATAACTACTCTCTGCAAATAGATTAAACACATAGATTAAATCAGCTTTAGAGCAACAGTGCACTCACTAGTGGGAGCTAGCTAACCCTATCTTGTGAGCCAATGAAACGAGACAAATGTGTGTAGACACCAATCATGAGCTAGGTTTTGCTGCTGTTGAGGACGTGCACATATTATTTTCAACAAAGGATTCCAAGAGAACAAAGTAAATTTGATAATAAATAGAATTTAAGTGTCATAAAATTGCAGACTATATCTGTATTTTTAAAGTGTAATCCTCACCTTAATGCCCCTTTAAATGCTGGTTATATAGTATGCAGATATAAAAAATGACTTCAATATGCCTTTAAATTTTGAATAACTGTAAAAGGTAAGATTGTATTTGTACTTTCTCGATCGAGGTGATATTTCTCATCTCTCCTGCGAGTGTTTTTTTAGTATCTAACTGTACTTCCAATGAATGTGCACTTTGTAAAATATCTGTTGTGTGACAATGTAGCCGGTAATTCCTACAGCCATTTATTCCATTTTGTCTGAGGCTATTTTTTCTCTTATGGCTTTTTCAATATTTGTTCTTTCAAACATCAGTACTTGGTAAATTTAGCACCGTTACATGCCCTGTATTGATGTTTGTAAAAAACAAAGGTGCATAGACATAAATTTCTGTCCTTTCCGTGACAGCTTCTGCATCACAGTTACTCCAATAATGGTCTTGTAAGAAAATCAGGACGTAGACTTTTTCTCTAGAGCAGGGGCGCCCAAATTTTTTTGTGTTGGGATCTACTTTTCAAATGACCAGCTCAACAAGATCTACCCACTAAAAATGGGCCGTCTGCTAAGCTTACATTCCTGCTTTTTCAAATAAAGATACCAAGAGAATGAAAAAAAATGATAATAGGAGTAAATTAGAAAGTTGTTTAAAATTGCATGTTCTATATATGAATCGTAAAAAAACAAAAATGTGTGTTTCATATCCCTTTAAAGGGACACTGAACCCAATTTTTTTCTTTTGTGATTCAGATAGAGCATGACATTTTAAGCAACTTTCTAATTTACTCCTATTATCAAATTTTCTTTATTCTCTTAGTATCTTTATTTGAAATGCAAGAATGTAAGTTTAGATGCCGGCCCATTTTTGGTGAACATCCTGGGCTGTCCTTGCTGATTGGTGGATACATTTATCCACCAATAAAAAAGTGCTGTCCAGAGTACTCAACCAAAAAAAAGCTTAGATGCCTTCTTTTTCAAATAAATATAGCAAGAGAACGAAGACAATTTAATAATAGGAGTAAATTAGAAAGCTGCTTAAAATTGCATGCTCTATCTGAATCACAAAAGAAAAAAATTGGGTTCAGTGTCCCTTTACGGTTGCATGATTTAACAACACATGGATGTGCAAAAGCATAAAGATACAACAGATTAATCCTGACGACAAAAGTAGCACTGACTTTAATTCCGGTTAACAGGAGCAACCCCTTGTGCCATGTTGCAAAACACTGCATTCACTGTGGTAGATAAAGCGGTATCCCTAGCAACCATACTCTACTCACGCCCCAGTGTTGAGATCGTGCAACTTGACCACATCATTTTGATCACATCAGTCGCGATCCATCGGCAGCGCCTTCGGGATCTACTGGTAGATCCCGATCTACTTATTGGGCACCCCTTCTCTAGAGCAACTTGCCTCATTTTCTGAGAATATCCTGTACATCAGAATTGTCCAACCTAGCCTTGGTGGGCCAAATACATTTATGTTTGGGTCCGAACTTTGAATACAGATTTACTTAAAATGACACTGTATTCAAAAATATCTGTAAATAAGAAGAGATTCGAAACGTTTACTTATTTTTACTTATTTTTTTTATTTTTTGCATGACAAATTTAAATTTAAATTGAAACTAGTACAATTAAAGGCATATGAAACGCAAAATTTTTCTTTTGTGATTTAATTTAAAAAAAGTTTCCAATTTACTTCTTTTATCAAATTTACTTTATTCCCATGATATTCTGTGTTGAAGAGATACCTAGGTAGGTATCTGGAGCACAACATGGCAGGAAATAGCGCTGCCATATAGTGCTCTTGCAAATGGATAACATTCTTGCAAGTCTGCTGCCATAAAGTGCTCCAGATATTGGGCCGGCTCCTAAACTTACGTCCCTGCTTTTTAGCATAAAATACCACTGAATAATGCCTGTGATGAGTATAAGGCTATCCTACGCACTGAATAATGCCTGTGATGAGCATAAGGCTATCCTATGCACTGAATAATGCCTGTGATGAGTATAAGGCTATCCTACGCACTGAATAATGCCTGTGATGAGTATAAGGCTATCCTATGCACTGAATAATGCCTGTGATGAGTATAAGGCTATCCTACGCACTGAATAATGCCTGTGATGAGTATAAGGCTATCCTACGCACTGAATAATGCCTGTGATGAGTATAAGGCTATCCTATGCACTGAATAATGCCTGTGATGAGTATAAGGCTATCCTACGCACTGAATAATGCCTGTGATGAGTATAAGGCTATCCTATGCACTGAATAATGCCTGTGATGAGTATAAGGCTATCCTACGCACTGAATAATGCCTGTGATGAGTATAAGGCTATCCTATGCACTGAATAATGCCTGTGATGAGCATAAGGCTATCCTACGTACTGATTAATGCCTGTGATGAGCATAAGGCTATCCTACGTACTGATTAGTGCCTGTGATGAGCATAAGGCTATCCTATGTACTAATTACTGCCCGGGATAACCATAAGGCTATCCTATGTACTAATTACTGCCTGTGATAAGCATAAGGTTATCCTACAAACTAGATATGTTTATACATTTAGGAAATATTGGGCAGACTTGTTGGACTATGGTTCTTATCCACCATCAAAATCTATCTATCTATGATAATTTTGTTGTATAATTTTCCCTATGGGCTTTGCAACCAGGCATATCTGAGGCACTGAAAGCTGTGCAGCTGGCTGCGAGAGTTGGTGAGCACCAGGGCTGTGCATTGTGCAGGGTCACAGTATGTGTACCCAGTCTAATTTGAGAGTGCAGTCCATTTCAGTGTTATATATTTTTAAAATGTGTTTGGTAGGTCAGCAAGTCAAAGAAAAAAAATGTTTCTCTTTACTTGAAAACATTAGACACGTACACACTATTTTGTTACTAATATTTATAAACAGGTTGTGCTCTGTTGAAATCTTAGAAACTGTGTCAGAATTTTGCAACTAGTAACAGACCAGGAAACTCAGAGTACAGCTAAATGATCTGGTTTGGACATAGTTACACATTACTTACTGTCTAGTAATCAAACAAAAAAGCTACTTAGTGTCATAGATTCTGGATGCCGTAGTCTGGCTGTTGCTTTATATAACGGCTATGGCTATACCTCCCAATACAGAGGAATGTTCTTCTGTGGACAAGGAGGTTCAGAGCAGAATCTTGGGAAAACTTGGTGAGTCTGTGTGAACCATTGATAGAGTTGTTTAAAACAAGATGTAACTGGGCAGAGTTTGGACTTTTGGAATGGGGTTGGAAAGTTCTGTTGCCAGCTCATGTATATGGTTGGGTGAGGTTTGGTAATTTGGTTTGGTTGTATATGGTTGGGTGGGGTTTGGTTGTATATGGTTGGGTGGAGTTTGGAAAATTAATGGATATGGTAAAGTTGGACTTATCCCCTTAGTGACCGGACCATTTTTCAATTTTCTTACCGTTAAGGACCAGGGCTATTTTTTAATTTCTGCGGTGTTTGTGTTTAGCTGTAATTTATTTCTTACTCATTTACTATACCCACACATATTATATACCGCTGTTCTCGCCATTAAATGGACTTTCTAAAGATACCTTTATTTTCATCATATCATATAATTTACTATAAAATAAATTGATAAAATATGATGAAAAAATAAAAAAAAACACTTTTTCTAACTTTGACCCCGAAAATCTGTTACACATCTACAACCACCAAAAAACACCCATGCTAAATAGTTTCTAAATTTTGTCCTGAGTTTAGAAATACTCAATGTTTACATGTTCTTTGCTTTTTGCAAGTTATAGGGCAATAAGTACAAGTAGCACTTTGCTATTTCCGAACCATTCCCCCCCCCCCCAAATTAGCGATAGTTACGTTGTAACACTGATATCTGTCAAGAATCCCTGAATAACCCTTCACATGTATATATATTTTTTAAGTAGACAACCCAAATTATTAATCTAGGCCCATTTTGGTATATTTCATGCCAGTGCCACCATTTCACCGCCAAATGCGATCAATTAAAAAAGATTGTTAACTTTTTCACAAACTTTAGGTTTCTCACTCAAATTATTTACAAACAGCTTGTGCAATTATAGAACAAATGGTTGTAAATGCTTCTCTGGGATCCCCTTTGTTCAGAAATAGGAGACATATATGGCTTTGGCATTACGTTTTTGGTAATTAGAAGGCCATTAAATGCCGCTGCACACCACACTTATATTATACCCAGCAGTGAAGGGGTTAATTAGGTAGTTTATAGAGAGCTTGTAGGGTTATTTTTAACTTTAGTGTAGTAGACAACCCAAAGTATTGATCTAGGCCCATTTTGGTATGTTTTATGCCACCATTTCACCGCCAAATGTGATCAAATAAAAAAATCGTTAACTTTTTCACAAACTTTAGGTTCCTCACTGAAATTATTTACAAACAGCTTGTGCAATTATGGCACAAATGTTTGTAAATGCTTCTCTGGGATCCCCTTTGTTCAGAAATAGCAGACATATATGGCTTTGGCATTGCTTTTTTGTAATTAGAAGGCCGCTAAATTCTGCTGCGCACCACACTTGTATTATGCCCAGCAGTGAAGGGGTTATTAAGGGAGCTTGTAGGGTTAATTTTAGCTTTAGTGTAGAGATCAGCCACCCCCTGACCCCTCTCAGACCCCTCTCAAACAGCTCTCTCACCTCCCCCAACCCACAATTGTTACTGCCATCTTAAGTACTGGCAGTAAGTCTGCCAGTACTAAAATAAAAGCCTTTTTTCTTTTAGCTTTTTTAAAAAATATAAATAGTTTCTGCAGTGTAGGTTCTCCCCTAACCCCCCAACCTCCAAGATCCCCCCAAACAGCTCTCTTAAGCTCCCCCCTCTTCCGATTTATGGCCCTCTTAGGTACTGGCAGCTGTCTGCCAGTACCCAGTTTCTAATCAAATTTGCTAATTTTTTATTTTATTTTTTATAACCCCATTTTTTTCGTAGTGTAGCTTCCCCCCTCAATATCCTACCCCTCTCCCCCTCCCAGATCCCTTTCCCAACAATTATTCCCCCTTCCCTCTCCCTCCTTCCTTTAGAGATTGTGTGCACACTGCACTGAATAGGGGTCGTGCGCGCACCCGACCCCCCTCGTGCATTCCCGCCTACCTCGACGCACTCCTGGAACAGCGGCTGGAACTACTCAAGTTATGGGCTGCCCACCCGCCTCCCTGCTATGGCTCCCACCCACCAACGATTGGCACCATCACTGGCCAATGCAGAGAGGGCCTCAGAGTGGCTCCCTCTGCATCTGTGGGTAAAAAAAGGATATTGCAGGATGCCTCAATATCGAGGCATGACTGCAATACCCTGAAAGTGTCTGAAAGCGATCAGGATCGCTTTCAGTGCTTAAAACCCCAGAGGACGTGTCAGGCACATCGCAGGTCATTAACTGACACTTTTTGTAGAACATGCCTGGCATGTCCTTGGTCGTTAAGGGGTTAAAGGAGCATGGAACCCAAAAATTTTGATTCATGATTCAGATAGAACATACAGTTTTAACAAACTTTTTCATTTACTTCTATAATTACATTTGCTTCATTCTCTTGGAATCCTTTTTTGAAGGAGCAGCTTTGCAGTACTGGAGCTATCTGAACACATCGGGTAAGCCAATAGCAAGAGGCATATATGTGCAGCCACCAATCAACAGCTAGCTTTCATTAGTGCATTGCTGCTCCTGAGCCCACCAAGGTATGCTCTTCAGCAAAGGATACCAAAAGAACAAAGCTAATTATATAATATAAATAAATTGCAAAATTGCATGCTCTATTTCGAATCATGTAAGTTTAATTTTATCTTTACTGTCCCTTTAAACACTGTATTGAACATAGTGGAGAGAGACAAAAGAATTTAGCTCCCACGCTGTGACAAACGCGCAGAATACAGTCTGGAGCTCTGTATGACACCCAGAATATTATGTGAAAAAAGTTACTCAATCCTACCTCCATCTTCTCTAAAGACAGCAACAAGGTAAATATTTGTAGTATTAATATATAATCATTGCCAGTTGTAAAACCAAATGGGTGACCTCTGCCTTATTTTGTATGTCGGTCAGACCACATGAAAGTTTAAAAATAGGATATGTGAACATTTGAATGATGTTCACATCTACAGAAAGAATTTGGCTGTAGTGAGGCATTTTCTTCTCACCAATATGCCAGTATAAGCTGCTAACCAAAAGGGAAATTTTACGATCTATAAGCTACTAGCAAAACTTGTATCTGACTCGAATCAAGAATGGGACATTTCCTATTTTGTAATGAGTAATGGATTTTTGTGATATAAGGTTTGATATTATATTGCAGTTGATGGGGAACTGTGTAGACCTCTTAGACACATCTGCTTCTTATTTTTTGCAAATGTGTTTGTGAATGTTGTGTAGCCTTACACTCAGTGAAGATGTGGTCATGAGCATTATGGGATGTATGTATTATATAATTTAATGTATGCTCAAAGATGTATGTGAGGTTTTAGGTTTGAACTTTTTCCTATATAGCTTTTTATCCCTTAAAGAATAATAAAGTTAAAAATTCATACATCTAAAAATGTTAACGTTTACTTAACAAAAAACATTTTGCATTATGATTATATGCTATGCATTCAGATGTTTTTTTTTATTTTTATCTATTGGTGTTTCTAATATATTTAGGTATTATGTTTATTAAACATACTTAGAACAGTTTGTAATTAAATCTAGCAGTGTGTGATAACTGATTGGTTGTAACTGCCTTTTATGATTGATTCAGTCAGTCTAATGTTGTCTATAAGTAAGCACTAAACTAGAAACGCGTCAGTTCTTCCCATTGTGAAGTGTAATCATTTTACAATAAAGAGTGTTTTTTTTTTTTAATTCAATGGATTGCCAAGTACATTTTACCTATTTTTGACAGTTGTTTCATATTCAGAGGATCAAAACTCAAGGAATAAAAAATATCCTCTGTGGCAAGTTGTTTTTTCAAGGGAATAATACAAAGAGAGGAGAATTTTATTTAAATAACCATTTCCAGCTTCTTTTCAAAACAAAGATGACATTTGTAACCTGCCAAGTCTACAAATAAAATGTAAAATAAAGTGTTTGTTTTGTCAAGTATCCTTTTTAAGTCCTTTCAAAAACTTTGGATGAAAAATAATATGTTCCAGGGTTCTGTAAAATACGTTCTCGCCTTTTTTCCCCCTCAGGATGCAAAGTTTGTTGAGGAACGACGGAAGCAACTACAGAATTACTTGAGAAACATAATGAATAAAGTTATTCAAACGGTGCCAGAATTTGCTGCCAAACCAAACAAAGAAGGCCTGACTCAGCTAATGCCCTTTTTCACGTAAGTAGTTATTGTTTTCCAATGCCTTTGTTTAATATCTTGACCTGGAAAATACTATTCATACCAGAGGACAAAACTCATGAAGGAAATAATTTATAGTGGGCTTGCACAGTACGGGAGCTTTATTTCAACTATAAACCAAACTCTCCACATCCATTATGGCCTAAAATGCATAAAAATGTGATCAACATCGCATCTCTGAGGGAAGGTAGATAGTTTGGTCTAATTCCCAGTAACTGGTGGAGACGAGAGCTTTATTTTTCCATAGAAAAAATAAAATGAAAAGTATATATTTCATTCTTAATAAAAGAATCATTTTGGAATACACTTGTTACTGTATTAGCAAAATTGCTTTTCATAAAAGGTTATTTAGTCATTGCTAACACGTTGCATTCGCCACTGCTGGCAATCTGAGCAGTCGCGGAGGCAAATGGGTGTGCACACCATGAAAAGTAAAAACTATCACTGAACCTACTCATAGTTTTTAATAGAAATGTGTTTTTTTTTTGGTTATATATGGGAATTGCAGAAATGCATCAATTCAAAACTAAAATGCACCCATAAGAGTTTCAGTTTTGACATGTAGAATTCTTATGGTTTAGTGTGAGCTTTATATTTTAATTTCATGTTTCTAAATTAATCTATGTAAAATAATGAGTTACGTAAGTAATATATGTAAAGAGACAGTAAATGCTTTTGAGATGGTATTCAGGTGTTGCTGTGTTTGTACATGGGCAGGAACTCTCCTTTAGGAACCTGCAGTAAAACCTAGCTTCCAAAATGGCGGCATTCACAATTATAGGGAGGTGTATGATGATATTGTGTTTAATCTTACATTGATGTATATTTTTTATTACAATTTCTGGTATGCCCCAGTATCTCCGGTACAAAGTTGAACTCTCAAATATGTTGCAAAATACATTTATCAAAACTTGTAAAATTATAAAACCAATAAAATGCTCATTATTATGGGCGTTCCTTAAGGTATGAAGTTGCACTATTACAAATTTGTCAGTCCACACCTCACTCTTGAGAATGCTGAATATACCAATGAGTTGGCAAGTCCCATGGGTAAGGAGAAGTGTCAAAACAATTAAGCTCATGGTTACAGTGTGTACAAGTCTATATACTATTTTGTAAGTGGGTACTGATACAATTGTGTGAATATATATTTTTCCAGTTATAGAATGTCTTTTGTATATTTCTGCATATTGGTAGACTTAAGTGTGAAATATAATATGTATATTGTCTGAAATGTTTGAATCTCATTTTACACCAATGATACAGTAGTGTGGGTGGTACAGAGGGTTCAAAGATTACTTTTAACATATTATATATCCTGTCTATTGAACTAATATATAATATTATAACCATTAATCATGGGTTTGACTAGATAAAAGCGTTGACATTTTGCGTTCACGGTCATGTTTTCTGACAACATTAATGCTGACAAGGTCAGTGCTCTCTGACAGCCGTACACAGACAAACTGTCAATAGATGTGATAAGCTATCATGACCAAGTGCTACTTTTTCAAAGTACTTCTTAACTGGTTGGTTCTGAACTCTCCCTTGGTTACTGGATATATTACATTTTGTGTATTATTTGGTTGTTACCAATGTGCTGAGTTTGTGACTTTTCATGAACAAATGTATTTGAAATCACATCCTTATGTGTAATCACCAGCTCATAAACATTGCTATAATATATGTAAGTGATCCCTTGCTGATGAGATTAGTCTACCTGTGTGGATATCGGACTCCTGTTACTTAATTCTTAATTCTTCTGTTTTATTTCTTTGTTCACTTCCCTTATAGCCCAGGTATATAGAAAAAGGGGCTTTCCTTGTGTATGCGCTGTAAGCTGATCTAGGGCTAAATTTCGAATGGCGCTTTAACTGTTGCGTGAGTGATAATGGGTATATTGTGGCTTGAGCGCAATTGAATTTAACGTGCATCGGGTTAGTGAGACTTCAGAGCTCTGGTTACCTGTTACACTTGACTTAAAAGTTGCACAAAACACATACAAATACAATGTACAGTACAGTTACAATCGTAATAACACTAATAAAAATATTTTTTTTTAAAAATTGCATAAGAAAGAGTTGTGTGTGTGTTCATATATATTTATATGTGTGTATATATGTATTTATAGGTGTGTATATATGTATTTATAGGTGTGTATATATGTATTTACAGACATATATATATATATATATATACACACACACATAAATACATATGAATGCATATATATATATATATATATATATATATAAGTGCATTGGAGCTGACCAAGATACAATTTTTCAGCTCAGATGGGGTGCAGCATGTTTGGTGTTAACCTGGTCAGGATTATTACAGTGAATTCATAGTCCCAACAATGTAGCACGGAGGTGGGAGTGTGACGATATGGGGCTGCACGACTGCAAAAGGTGTTGGGGAGATGACATTTATAGATGGCACCATAAATGCCTGGGATATACCAAAGTACTGGCTGACAAGATGACTCTGTCTCCAGAAGTTTGGCAGAGGATGAATATTCCAGCATGATAAAGATCCAAAGCACACTGCCAAAGTAACAAAGGAGTTTCTAAAGGAGAAGAAAGTGAAAACTATGACCTGGCCAAATATATTGCCTGATTAAATCCTATAGAACACCTTTAGGGTATTTTAAAGTGAAAGGGTAAAGGAACACAAACCCTCCAGCAAAGAGCAACTGAAAAAAAATTATCTCTGAAAAAGGGCAGAACATCTCTCCAGAAATTTGTACGACACTGGTATCCTCCATGCAAGTCTTTTTGTACCTGATTTCAGCCCTCCTATGGAATTTTAACATCTGTTAAATAAATATTAAGTTTTATACATATTGCTGCTTCTACTCTTCACTTGGATGGTGTCTAATTTGCCTGAATGAAGCAGGATTACCTTCACAGTGACAGCTCTATTTGAGGCTTTTTCGGATCTTTGGATATTATCGTTGGCTGCGAGTTACATCTTCCTTCCACGTGACCTGTGCCGACCTATGAGGTGAGAGTGGTATTTCCAGATTTCGCACTGTGAGCGGAGGATCAATGGTAGCACACTGGTGCACAGATTCACTCAAGATCACCCAGTCCGTGAAGGGGTCCATCTGTACATTCGGCTGCCGAAAGGATACAGTAACGCTGAACCGAGTGGAGACCTTTTACATTGACCAGATAATTCACCAGTGGAGACAGTGTTGCAGCTGCGGATGCAAGCAGCCTAAGGCTCAGCCATCTTCCGTTCGCCCTTTGTGAGATCCAGACTGCTCAGGTATCCACAACCTTATTACCTACATAGTAGGACTGTTTCTTCTGATAAATTGACTGTTTGTCAGCCTCCTGTTCATTACTTTAAGCTTTTACATTTCCGGGCACTTTATTTGGTTGTTACTATTTATATTAATACATTTACAATGTTCTCCACAGAAAATGTCATTGGATTGTGAAGTAGCCAGGTGGGGCAGATTAATACTTTGCAATATCACAATTATTTATGTTTTTTATAATTGTTGTTTGAGCTATCCAAAGCATTAATTAATTGCATCATTTAAAATAATTTGATTTCAAGATAAATGTAATATTGGCTAATTTTAGCTTATTATTAGGTCATCAACAAAAATCAACCAGGTGGTGTGCCCAGTAAATAGGTCCTTGGGAGAATATTGATTTATTGTACAAGCCCCATGTCGCCAGGTTTTCATTAACCTGTCAGTTTACCCCAATTTGATGTTTTGAAATACATGACCATAATATAGCAGGTAAATGTACACAAAATGTGCTTTATGTAAAGCTAGATATCCTGGGGGGTCAGGTGGGTAAAGTTTATTAACAGAGGGGGTTTCAGGCTTAGAGTTCTGATTACCAAATGGTGCTATAGATAGACATCCCTAGAGCTAAGCATAGGTAGTCTTCCTGCCCCCTAAACAAAATAGCACTTCCCCTCAAGTACCCAAGGCAAATATAGAAGCAAACAAATATCTAGGAGAGAGTTAAAAGCAAGACTTGCCACCAGTGTACAAATAATCACATATATTTGGATTTAAGATATTCGACACATTGCAGTTGTATAAACAGAATTGATACTTAAAATAAATATTGAAAAGACCTGCATAAAAAGGAAAAGTTAAAAAAGTATATATATTTATATATCAATTAGATTTATATATATCTATACTATAATCGTGTTTGTAAAGTGGCCGTTGTCAGTTACGCGTGCAGCCAGACGAAGCATTTGACAAAAAACTCAACCGCCCGCACGAAGTATTACCAAAAAAACACCTAACCACCCGCACAATGTATTACCCAAAAAAACCTAACCACCCACATGAAATATTAACAAAAAAAACACCTAACCGCCCGCACAAAGTATTAACAACAAAAAAACTAACCGCCCACACAAAGTATTAAAAAAAAAAACCTAATCGCCCGCACAAAGTATTAACCAAAAAAAACTAACCCTTAAACCACCAAACCCCCATAACACAACACGCCAACTACCTAATTACAATATTAACCGCCAAACCCCACAACGTCAACTACCTAATTACACTATTAACCCCTAAACCGCCAACCCTCCACAACGCAAAACAATTAATCTAATCACTAAGCCCCCTAACCTAAAACCCCATAAATTAACCCCAATTATATAAAAATTAAAAAAATTACAATATTTAAGATTAAATAAAAAAAATATTATAAAAATTAAAAAAAATCTTAACATTACAAAAAAAATGAAATTACAAAAAATAAAAAATTTTAAACCTAAATTTATACCCCTATAAAAAAATCCCCCCCCAAAATAAATAAAACCCTAATCTAACACTAAACTACCAATAACCCTTAAAAGGACTTTTTGTAGGGCATTGCCCTAAGGTGTACACAGCTCTTTTACCTCAAATAAAATGTTTAAGATTAAATAGATAATAATTTAAGATTAAATAAAAAAAAATGTTATAAAAATTAAAAAAAATCTTAACATTACAAAAAAAATGAAATTACAAAAAAATAAAAAATTTTAAACCTAAAATTATACCTCTATAAAAAAATCCCCCCCCCAAAATAAATAAAACCCTAATCTAACACTAAACTACCAATAGCCCTTAAAAGGACTTTTTGTAGGGCATTGCCCTAAGGTAAACAGCTCTTTTACCTAAAATAAAATTACAAAATATCCCCTAACAGTTAAACACCCCCACCCAACCAACCCCCCCAAAAAAAACCTAAGTCTAAAAATAACTAAGCTACCCATTGCCCGTAAAGGGGCATTAGTATGGGCATTGCCCTTAAAATGGCAATCAACTCTTTTGCTGTCCATTAAATTAAAAAAAAAACTAATCTAAAAAAAACTACCAATTACCCTTAAAAGGGCCTTTTGTAGGGCATTGCCCTAAAGTGATCAGCTCCTTTAACCTAAAGTACTAATTACCTCCCTAAAAGTAGACCCCCCACCCACACAACCCCCCAAAATAAAAATAAAAACTAAGCTACCCATTGCCCTTAAAGGGGCATTTGTATGGGCATTGCCCTTAAAATGGCATTCAGCTCTTTTGCTGGCCATTAAAAAATAAAAAACCCACCAAAAAAAAAACACCTAGGTCTAACCCTGAAATAGGTGCTCACAGTTCCTGAAGTGCAATGCCAATACAAATGCCCCTTTAGGGGCAATGGGTATCTTAGGTTTTTTTAGACTTGTGTTTTTTTATTTTGGGGGATTGTGTGGGTGGGGGGTTTACTTTTAGGGGGCAGTTTGTAATTTTTTAAGGTAAAAGAGCGGTTTAACTTAAGACAATGGCCTACAAAAGGCCATTTTAAGGGCTATTGGTAGTTTATTGTTAGATTAGGGGGTGTTTTTATTTGGGGGATATATATATATATATATATATATATATATAGTGTGTGTGTGTAATATATATATGTGTGTGTGTAATATATATATAGTGTGTGTGTAATATATATATGTGGTTGTAATATATATATAGTGTGTGTGTAATATATATATATGTGTGTGTAATATGGTGCTCTGACATTTGGCAGAAGGACATTTGGCAGAAGGACATTTGGCCGACGGACATTTGGCTGACAGACAGAAAGCTAAAGAATGTTCCGATTTCGGCCGAGGGCAGATACGTTCCAGAGTGCTCTGTTCTAATCAGAGCCTCGGGCGCCGCAACTGCCTCTGGGAACCTTACCATGGGTCTCAGGCCGCACGTTTTGTAATTCTCTGTCTGGGAAATTATCTATCTATCAAATTTATCTATTTATCTATCAAATCTATCTATCTATCTATCGTATCTATCAAATGTATCTATTGCATCTATTGATCTATCTATCTAATCTATGTATCTATCTATCTATCAAATCTATCTATCTCGTGGCCGGACTGTTATCTGACAGCCACTTGTGTTTCGGCCAAATGTCCGTCGGCTAAAAGTCCGGCCACGGTGTAATGTATATATAGTGTGTGTGTAATATATATATGTTTGTGTAATATATATATACAGGTAGCCCTCAGTTTACGCTGGGGTTAGGTTCAGAAGGAATGGTTGTAAATCGAAACCGTTGTAAATATAAACCCAGTTTAATGGGAAATGAGGGAGATAGGTTCCAGGCCCCTCTCAAAAAATGGCATAAGTAACACCTAATACATTATTTTAAAGCTTTGCAATGAAGACTTTAAATGCTAAACAGCATTATAAACCTAATAAAATAATCACACAACACAGAATATATAATTAAACTAAGTTAAATGAACAAAAACATTTGCTAAACAGCATTATAAACCTAATAAAATAATCACACAACACAGACTTCACTTGCATTTTTCTGCAAACAGTTCTTACTATGCATTCTAATCTGGACTGATTTATAGACAGGAAGATCTTGTTCCTTTGAAATCTGCTCAATAGCTCGGGTCTGGTTAAACTGATTAATTTCAGCTTGCTTGGCTTTGCTGCAACACAAGCGGACAGCTCCACCTACTGGCTATTTTAATAAATGCACTGCTTCTCAATGCTTTTCAATAGCAGTCACATGACTGGAAAAAAAGGTTGTTATTCTGAAACGGTGTAAATTGAACCGTTGTAAAACGAGGACCACCTGTATATATATATATATATATTATGTGTGTGCATATATATATCAGAAAAAATACATTTTTTAAAAAAGAATAAATTAAATTAAAAGAAAAATCTCTTATCAAAAAATCTTGTGTACCGGAATAAAAATACTGCTATACAGTCCAAGGGGCATCTTCCACAGCAATGAAAATTGCAAATGTCTCCTTGTCTTTATGCAGTATAAAGGAAGGAACAGCATTTAAAATGTTATTCCCATAAATATGTAACAATCCACACACATTTACAGTACTTCATTGTCTGTGAGAAAGGGGCAGAATTATCAAGCTTCAGCTAGATGCCCCTGTTTCCGCAGCTGCTCCATAACTTGTTCGCCTACTCTGAGGCTACGGACATCAATCCTATACGACATCAATCCAACCCTATACGATCGGGCTGATTGACACCCCCTGCTAGCGGCCGATTGGCTGCAAATCTGCAGGGGGCGGCATTGCACAAGCAGTTCACAAGAACTGCTTGTGCAATCATAAATGCAGACAGCGTATACTGTCGGCATTTATCGATGTGCAGCGGACATAATACGCTACATCGTATCATGTCCGCTCGCACTTAAATAAATTGTCCCCTAGGTATCAATCTTGTGGAATCTTGTTCCCTTGAACACTGAATGCTGATCATCTGTAACACTCCATGCAAGCTCCCAAGCTTAAAGGGACAGTCAAGTCCAAAAAAAAACTTTCATGATTTAAATAGGGCATGCGATTTTAAACAACTTCCCAATGTACTTTTATCACCAATTTTGCTTTGTTCTCTTGGTATTCTTAGTTGAAAGCTAAAACTAGGAGGTTCATATGCTAATTTCTTAGACCTTGAAGACTGCCTCTAATCTGAATGCATTTTGACCACTAGAGGGCATTAGTTCACATGTTTCATATAGATAACATTGAGCTCATGCATGTGAAGTGACCTAGGACTGAGCACTGATTGGCTAAACTGCATGTCTGTCAAAAGAACTGAAATAAGGGGGCAGTCAGCAGAAGCTTAGATACAAGATAATTACAGAGGTAGAAAGTATATTAATATAACTGTGTTGGTTGTGCAAAACTGGGGAACGGGTGATAAAGGGATTATCTTTCTTTTGAAACAACAAAAATTCTGGTGTTGACTGTCCCTTTAACATGTATATGACTTATATAGCATATGTATAAAACTATTACTTTGTTGTCATTTTAACATCTGACATATATACCTTTTATGTGAGATTTGTTTGAGGCTTCAGTACTGCAGTATTGGTGAACTCATCATAGACAAATCCAGGCTATACAATTAGAATTTTGTGTTTACTCATATTTGATCCCAAGACTACAGATTTACAAGACCTGTGTGTAAATGAAAACTGCACATGGAAACCATAATGAATCCATAGCTCTTTTTGATGATACAAAAGTGTATTATTTATTTACGTTAATTGGGAAGATGATAAAAATCAGCTACACCGCTTTGTTTTATACTTTGTTTCTTCAGCAGTTTTCAAAAACATAAATCCGTATGGGCTAATCCGTCACTTGCTGATAGCCATAGCGGCTTCTAATTTCACTAAAACTGGTGCAACGCTATGTGTGTTGTTATATGAGAGCTAAATTATAAGTGACTAGTATTGTAGCATTAAAGGAACATGGAACCTAAAAGGTAGAAAACACAATATTCAGATTTAAATTACATGAAAAAAACAAATTATTAAAGTATCACAGATTATTGAGTTTAAAGGGACAATAAAGTCAGAACTGAACTTTACTGATTCAGCTAGAGCAGCAGTTTTAAGCAACTTTCTAATTTACTCCTATTATCAAATGTTCTTCGTTCTCTTGATATCTTTATTTAAAAAGCAGGAATGTAAAGCTTAGGAGCCAGTGCATTTTTTGTTCAGGCATGGGTTACACTTGAATATCGGTGGCTAATATACCAATAAGCAAGCGCTGTCTAGGGTGCTGAACCTAAAATGGACCTGCTCCTAAGCTTTACATTCCTGCTTTTTAAATAAAAATATCAAGAGAACGAAGACAAATTGATATTAGGTTTAAATGAGACTTAATGACTTAAATGGGTTTAGTATCCCGTTAAGCAGTTTTTGTGTAGCTCTTTCAGAGTTTTAATGTAAAATGTATTTTCTGTCTTAACTCTTAGGATGGTCACTTTCTAGAGGAGATCAAAAAGCTATACATTTTGTGTACTTTTTTTGATAAACTCTGTCTATATATCAACTGTCTCCTGACGTCTTTGAAATACCTGTGCTGTGATCAGTGGGTTTGCACCGCTGACTTGTTATTTTTATATGGCGTACAAAACCCTGCATCTCATATAGAGCAGCAATAATTGCAACAATTTTCTAGCTACTTGATATAGATATATAGATATATACTATATATATATATATATATATATATATATATATATATATATATATATACAGGTGACCCTCGTTTTACAACAGTTCAATTTACACCGTTTCAGACTAGCAACCTTTTTTTCCAGTCATGTGACTGCTATTGAAAAGCATTGAGAAGCAGTGCTTTTATTAAAATAGCCAGTAGGTGGAGCTGTCCGCTTGTGTTGCAGCAAAGCCAAGCAAGCTGAAATTAATCAGTTTTTACCAGACCTGAGCTATCGAGCAGCTTACAAAGGAGCAAGATCTTCCTGTCTATATCTCAGTCCAGATTGGAATGCATAGAAAGAACTGTTTGCAGAAAAATGCAAGTGAAGTCTGAGTTGTGTGATTATTTTATTAGGTTTATAATGCTGTTTAGCAAATGTTTTTGTTCATTTAACTTAGTTTAATTATATATTCTGTGTTGTGTGATTATTTTATTAGGTTTTTAATGCTGTTTAGCATTTAAAATCTTCATTTTAAAGCTTTAAAAACAATGTAATAGGTGTTACTTATGACAATTTTGAGAGGGGCCTGGAACCTATCTCCTTCACTTCCCATTGACTTACATTATAAACTGGGTTTCAATTTACAACGGTTTTGATTTACAACCATTCCTTCTGGAACCTAACCCCGGCGTAAACTGAGGGCTACCTGTATATATATATATATATATATATATATATATATATATATATATATATATATATATATATATATATATATATATATAGTGCTCAAAACACGTGCGTGCCCCAAGGCCTACTTCATTATACTCTTATGGAAAAGGGACCAGCTTAAAACCTTTGAGACAGCGACATACCCTGAAAGTCAGCCGTATGTAGGGTTTCCAGGGCTGTAGGAGTGCAGGCCTCATCAACAGCCGTGAAACCGCATTATTTCTACATGCCCCACTGCCTGAGGCATACAGAAATAGCGAGAATGCACGGTGTAACTTAAATACACTTTTGAAACAGCTATAGCTTTTATTATAAACATTTTTGCTTATACATGTATACTAAAGAAATGCTTCTGAAATGCACCCATGTGGATCCCAATTTGGGCTGAATGTCCCTTTAATATTCACTTTATTCCCAGCACCTGAACGGTAAGTACAGTATATGTTTAATGTATAGTTTTAATGGGACTGGTTTTGTGTCAATTTAAATATTTTTCCTCCAGCCCAGACTATCTTTAAACTTAGCACTGATTAGCTAACAAGCATCTCGTGTTTACATATTTCATTCATATATTCTTCTGGGACAAATCAGTGATCTGTATCATAGATTAGACTCGCTGCAGCTGCACTCAGTATATCCTATTAAGAAAGGTTAGCACTAATAGCAAAACAAGCTCTTCATCGACCTAGTAATATATGGATAATTTAAATGAGTTAATGAAAATCAATAGCAATACATAGAGTATACATTCATTTTATAAAGTGTATTATTTAATGCTATTTCTTCTCTCTCCAATTAAAAAAATATTGAATTAGTAAGTAGAATTATACAATGTGTAGATTGTAGATCCTCCTGGAAAATGTTTTCAAGTGGTAAATAGAGGAATAAACAAAGTCATTAATTTGTTATCCAGATATGTTAAAAAAAAAACCCCACACATAATAGCATCTTGGAGAAATACATTTGCACATTATTTTGTAATGGTTTGTTAGCTTTTGAATAATTTCCTGGCTGTCAGGAATAAAATGTAAGGTAGAGATGTCTGTGTAAGCATTGAGTATTAATGCTGTGAGTCTTCATATCAAGGGGTAATTTTCTAGTGATGGATTCAAACACTTAGGTGAGACCTGCTAGGGTTATAGGAATTATGTAGCCATCCTATGTATTGTGATTGGCTTTGTAAGTATAGAAGATTTTATAGGATATTAAAGGGAGTAAACCCCTTGTAATTACTAGACATTTATGTTGTGTTGCTTTAGATGTCAACCAAGTCTTGAAGGGACAGTCTATGCAAAATTAAACTTTCATGATTCCAATAGGGCATGTAATTTTAAACAACTTTCCAATTTACTTCTATCATCAAATTTGCTTTGTTCTCTTGGTATTCTTAGTTGAAAGCTAAACCTAGATAGGCTCATATTCTAATTTCTAAGCCCTTGAACGCAACTTCTTATTTCATGGCATTTCAACTGTTTTTTTACAGCTAAACAGCGCTATTTCACATGAGTCATATAGATAACATTGGGCTCACTCCCGTGGAGTTACTTATGAGTCAGCTCTGATTGCAAGTCTTTTAAAAGAACTGAAATAAAGGGGCAGCCTGCAGAGGCTTAGATACAAAATAATCACAGAGGTAAAAAGTACATTAATATAACAGTGTTGGTTATACAAAACTGGAGAATGGTAATAAAGGGATTATTTATCTTTTTATGCAATAAAAATTCTGGCGTAGACTGTCCCTTTAAAGTTCTTGAAACATATTAACATCATTTTTACTGCTGTTCTTTCTTAATAGACAAACTTCAGACACTATTTGCCTTATTTGGAGTAGCCACTCTGGGCTTTAGGCCACAGACTACAGGCTAGACACGGTTATACAGTGCATTGTTTACCTGCCGTTATCTGATCAAGCCAATCAGAGAGAGATATGTAGCAGAGTTGTCCATGAGAAGTCAGCAGGTGCATTCCAAACTCTTAGAATAAGAAATAGCTCAATTTTCACATATAAATTACATGAAAAGAAGGCAAAATAAATAATGAAAATTATTGCAAAGTTGTTTCATTGTGCACAACTAAACATATATACAAATCTCAAGGTGTTTACTGTCCCTTTAAAGGGACAGAAAAGTCAAAACTAAACAAATGGATTAGATAGATCATGCAATTATAAATAACTTCCCAATTTACTTCTATTATTATTTTGCTTAGTGCTCTTGGTATCCTTTGTTAAAGAGTAATCCTAGATGAGGTCAGGAGCGTGGACGTGTCTTTACCATCTGGTAGCAGTGTTTGGAACAATGTCTATAGCAATGTTATGCATAGTTACAATCACTGCTGCCATGGAGTTCTAGAGACATGTGCACGCTCCTGAGCTTCTATCAGCCTACCTAGGTTTAGTCTTCAACAAAGAATGCCAAGAGAACAAGCTAATTTGATAAATTAAATAAATTAAAAAGTTGTTTAAAATTACATGCTCTAACTCAATCATGAAAGTTTCATTTTGACTTTACTATCCCTTTAATTATTACCTATTTAGAGCTGCTTTTCCCCACTTTCGCTCTCTCTTTATATCACTGTTCATTTCTGCTTTTCAACTTAATTCAGCCACGTACTTTTTCCTCTTCATTAAAGGGACAGTAAACTTAAAAAATAATGTTTCATATTTCTGAACTATGTAACATCTTAGCGACACCTTGGGAAAAAAAAGTTATACTTACCTTGCTTTCCTCGTCAGCCTCTTCTGATCCCGTCTTCTTTTCAAATCGTAAATCTTTTTCCCCCAAGGTGTCGCTAAGTTAGTTACATAATTCTGCATGTAGTGCAGAATTATGTAACATATTTTTTACATTTACTGTCCCTTTAATTCATTCATCTTAGTCTCCCCCTGCAGTTCTGAAGCCCCCATTTGCTGCTTCAGGTCACATGGTTACAAGAGGTTTACTAAAGCTATACTGAACACCAATCCAGGAAGTCTAAAGGCATTGCTGGAATTTCCATAGGCAGATTTGAGTATTACTGGATGGGGAGTATATGGTGAAACATAAGTAGGGGAAACCGGATGATGAGGAATTGTGAGAGAGCCCTTTTCATCTTAAAAGGTAAATGCAGGGCTATTGGCACCTTTGAGTTTTAAGGGCGCTACAATAATGGCTGGTGCTGTTCGCCATCGTTCTTTACAAAAAAAACCCTGGTAGCGTTTGTTCACTTAGAGATAGAGCTAAATCTAACAACAAAATGACAAAAATGAATCACTTGCCATTCTGTTATTTAAAGACCCAAGTATGCTAATATTATTTTGGGATAACAGTTTTCCAATTAAAGGGACATTACAGTCACAAGTGCATTTCAGTTTTGGGTAGAAGCATTTGTCCTTTACATATGAAACAGAACTGCTACTAGGAATAACTAGAGTTATTTTCAAACATTGCTTTTACTGTCCAGGGGCACACAGAGTGTATCTAGATATGCTCCGTACACCTGCATTGAAACATTGTGCCTTCCTAGAGACTTAGTGGTAATATGTATCTTATTGGTGATTTGCTATAACTTTTTTTAATAAAACATTTAGGTCCAGATTACAAGTGGAGCAGTATTTAATGCTCCGCCTGCCACTCGAGCGCTAACTCCGCTAGAAGTAAGCTTTTTGTGCGCGTCGGGTAGCGCCCATATTACAAGTTGAAAGTAGACTGTTTTTGCTTGCGCGCTTACAGGATAAGTGTAAAAAGACGAACTTAGAATAGCGCGTATGCAATAACATATTCACCCATAGAAGTCAATGGAGGGGGGAAAGCCTAACATGCTACTCGCGCACATAAAGACATATTTCTACATATATCTGATGGTATTTTCTACAATATATATATTCAGTATCTCACAAAAGTGAGTACACCCCTCACATTTTTGTAAATATTTTATTATATCTTTTCATGTGACAACACTGAATAAATGGCACTTTGCTACAATGTAAAGTAGTGAGTGTACAGCCTGTATAACAGTGTAAATTTGCTGTCCGCTCAAAATAGCTCAACACACAGCCATTAATGTCTAAACCATTGGCAACAAAAGTGACTACACCCCTAAGTGGAAATGTCCAAATTGGGTCCAAAGTGTCAATATTTTGTGTGGCTACCATTATTTTCCAGCACTGCCTTAACCCTCTTGGGCATGGAGTTCACCACTGGAGTCCTCTTCCACTCCTCCCTGATGACATCACGGAGCTGGTGGATAGTAGAGACCTTGCGCTCCCCACCTTCCATTTGCGGATGCCCCACAGATGCTCAATAAGGTTTAAGTCTGGAGACATGCTTGGCCAGTCCATGACCTTTCCCCTCAGCTTCTTTAGCAAGGCAGTGGTAGTGTTGGAGGTGTGTTTGGGGTTGTTATCATGTTCGAATACTGCCCTGCAGCCCAGTCTCCAAAGGGAGGAGATCATGCTCTGCTTCAGTATGTCACAGTACATGTTGGCATTCATGGTTCCCTTAATGAACTGTAGCTCCCCAGTGCCAGCAGCACTCATGCAGGCCCAGACCATGACACTCCCAAACCATGCTTGACTGTAGGCTAGACACACTTGTCTTTGTACTCCTCACCTGGTTGCCACCACACACGCTTGACACCATCTAAACCAAATAAGTTTATCTTGGTCTCATCGGACCACAGGACATGGTTCCAGTAATCCATGTCCTTAGTCTACTTGTCTTCAGCAAACTGTTTGCAGGCTTCTTTGTGCATCATCTTTAGAAGAGGCTTCCTTCTGGGACGACAGCCATGCAGACCAATTTGATGCAATGTGCGGCGTAAGGTCTGAGCAGTGACAGGCTGACCCCCCACCCTTCAACCTCTGCAGCAATGCTGAGAGCACTCATATGTCTATTTCCCAAAGACAACCTCTGGATATGATGCTGAGCACGTACACTCAACTTCTTTGGTCGACCATGGCGAGGCATGTCCTGAGTGGAACCGGTCCTGTGAAACCGCTGTATGATCTTGCCCACCGTGCTGAAGCTCAGTTTCAGGGTCTTGGCAATCTACTTATAGCCTAGACCATCTTTATGTAGAGCAACAATTCTTTTTTTTTTTTCCAGATCCAGTGACCAGTATGAGAGAGTGTGAGAGCGATAACATCAAATTTAACACACCTGCTCCTCATTCAAACCTGAGACCTTGTAACACTAACGAGTCACATGACACCGGGCAGGGAAATGGCTAATTGGGCCCAATTTGGACATTTCCATTTAGGGGTGTACTCACTTTTGTTGCCAACGGTTTAGACATTAAGGGCTGTGTGTTGAGTTATTTTTAGGGGACAGCAAATTCACACTGTTATACAGGCTGTACATTCACTACTTTACATTGTAGCAAAGTTTCATTTCTTCAGTGTTGTCACATGAAAAGATATAATAAAATATTTACAAAAATGTGAGGGGTGTACTCACTTTTGTGAGATACTGTATATGATTATACATAGGTATAGATCATTATACGTGCAGAACATTGGAATGTGAAACATTTACAGTAAATACCAAGTATAACACTTTATTAAATATGAATATGACATAAATATGCTTTTACATGTTTTCAGCTACTTAACTGCAAAGGGCTCCAATGCACTTATTTATGTCTATATACTGTAAGTATACATCAGTGTTAATTTTGACAGCAAATTTCGATTTAGTCTTAGTTTTAGTCTTTTGACTAAAATGCCATATTAGTTTTAGTCGTATTTTAGTCATCTGAATTGTTTTAGTTTTAGTCGACTGAATCTCCAGTAGATTTTAGTCAACTAAATTTCCAGTAGATTTTAGTCAACTAAATTTCCAGTAGATTTTAGTCAACTAAATTTCCAGTAGATTTTAGTCAACTAAAATCTAAGGGGTTTAGTTAAAGTGTAATTGCATTATTTAAGCATTTCTCTATCATTTGCAAACTGATTATATACTCCAGGAGTAAACATAACACATGGTAATATTTATGGTATTAAGGTTTAAACATGCAATACAGACACAGATTTAGCTGTTGTGATATACAACATCTTTATTAAACTTCAAATAAAATAAAACCAAGTTCCATAAACAAACAGAAGTGCAACTTTAAAATATAAAAAAACAAAACTGTAAACTGTATTGGCTGTATTGAACATATTACCCAATATAAAAACTTTAACAGTTCTCTGTTAATAATTAAAACAAGTATCAAGTAACTCAACACAACAAAAAGCTTCTGCAGCTAGCACAGGCACAGCATAACTTAAACCCATACTCGTGGGTTATGCTTATTTCTATAGGAAGAATCAATTGTTTGTTCACAGATTCAAAAACGTTTAGCACTGCTCTAGAACTTCCAAACTTATTATATACTCCAGGAGTAAAGGTTGAGTAACCTGTTTTTATTGATGGTATTAAGGTTTGAACATGCAATACAGATTTAAAAAAAAATAATAAAATTAGGTTTCGTAAATTTTACAAAAGAGCAGTAATTAGATATGGATTGATTATAACACCTTGCATAAAATGTTTGTGTCAGCAAATTTTGATTTAGTTTTAGTCATAGTCTTTTGACTAAAATGCCATTTTAGTTTTAGTCATATTTAAGTCATCAGAATTTCTTTAGTTTTATACTCATTTTAGTCTAGTTTTAGTCGACGAAATTAACACTGGTATACATATGTATTTATGTGTTTATATGTATATATATTTCTGTAAATACCTATATACACATATAAATACATATGTACACAGATTTATACAACTATAAACACATACATATACAGATTTAGACATGAATATCTATATATCTCTGTTAAAGCCCTTTGCAGCCATTTTCCCCTAACATCTGAGACCTCATATCTTGACCCTTATAACTTTTGTGTGCAATATTCTTATTAGACAGTGTTATTAGGAGTGTAACTGTACTTAGTAATGCATTTTTGATGTGTTTTGTGACACTTTTTTGTAAGTTAACCAGACCTCTGAGGTTGCGCCAACCTGACGCGCGTTAGCTTCAATTGCACTCAAGCGATCGTGTTTACTTTCAACTTGTTATATGAACGTAAACACCTGATGCTCACAAAAAGCCGCGATAAACCCCTTATTGCTCGCACGTAACTGGTAACTCGTCACTCGTAATCTGGCCCTCTTTCAGAGCACAGGAGTGGAAAGGGAGTAAAGAATTAACCCTCAAAATGTGTTGTTCTTCCTAAGCCTGCTACCTTAGACTTCATTGAACAAGGCCAAAATATGCCCCTGCACAGAGTAAATGTAGATATGCTCTAGTGTTTGTGCACAGTAAACACTAGCTCTGAAATAATTTTTTACTAGAAGCATTTTTGCTGATACACAAGTATAGTAAAATGCTTTTATTCCAAACTGAAATGCACTTGTGCTCTTCAACTTTGTCTCTTTGGTCCCTTTAATAGATAACATTGAATTCAATTTGATCTAAGTGTTGTGATTTTTCCATTTAATTTTGTGTCTCCTGCAAGTTCCTGTTTTCACCAACTGCTTTAAATTCAAGCGCATAGGCTTGAAAGTGACACCTTTAACTTTTTTCCCCCCTTATCTTTGTCTAGGAAATTACCTTGAATATAATTAGAAAATGCTGCTGTTGGATTCAGCAGATCTGCAATTTGCTCGAGTTAATGTTGTCACCTGCCATGCGGTAAAACTGTTCACCTTAGGGACGAGACCAAATGTGCAACAGTCTCAAGATGATTAATGTGATTTAATTAGGATCAGTTCTATACACAACTTAATGTTATGTCTCCTTCAAACTTCAGCACAGAGATACAAAGCACAGTTGTTTTTAGTTACCAGCTCGAAATAAAAAAACTGTATTTGTTATTCTTTTGCCAAACTGCAAAGCACATAAGTTCTATTCATTAAAAAATAATGAAGTTTAAAGAAAATGGCCAAATCACAAACGTTTAAAAGATGCTGGTGATTAGCCAAAACGGCAAAGACCCAAAATATAATATAAATTGTCACAATAGCAATCAAAGCAAGCAATTTCTTCCTTGTAGATTTAAAAAAAAATAAAATATCTTTTTTGATAAATAAATATAAATTAATTAAAGCTTCCTTGCTTAAAGGGACAAGAAAATCCAAAAAAATGTATTTCACAATTTGGATAGAACCTACACTTTTAAAAAAAACTTTCCAATTTACTTCTATTATCAAATTTGCTTCATTCTCTTGTTATCCTTTGCTGAAGTAACAACATTGCACTACAGGCAGCTAGCTGAACACATCTAGTTAGCCAATCACAAGAGATAAATGTGTGCAGGCACCAATCAGCAGCAGCTCCCACTAGTGTAGGATATGTGCGTATTCTTTTTCAACAAGGGATACCAAGAGAGCGAAGAACATATAAGTTAATTTAAAAAGGTTTAAAATGACATGCTCTATCAGAATCATGCAAGATTATTTGTTACTGTTCTATTCCTTTAAATAAATCATGTATTCATAAGAAAAGTTATTTATTTAGCAACTAATATTGCAGCCAATGAAATTAGAGTGCCAGAAAATGTGTTATGAGTGCTGCCCTGGAGACCTTGCAGCATACGTTTGCCACACCTGTTATGGGGTCAGGGATCTGTATATTCTGCCAGATATACTCAAGTCTACAGTTGGTTCAGTACAGGAAACGGGGCAAAAGAAATAAATAATATTTATTGTATTTTATTTTACTTTACATTACTAAAGGGATATGAAACCCAAAACTGTTCTTTTGTGATTCAGACAGAACAGACTTCTTCTAAAAGAGTTCCCAGTTTACTTCAATTGCTACATTGGCTTCATTCACAAGCTTTTCTGTGTTGTAGAGATGCCTAGGTCGGTATCTGGAGCACTTTTTTTGGCAGGAAATAGTGCTGCCATATAGTGCTCTTGCAAATAGATAACATTCTTGCAATGTTTTGCAAATCCTTATAGCACCAATTTTGCTTTGTTCTCTTGGTATTCTTAGTTGAAAGCTAAACCTAGGAGGTTCATATGCTAATTTCTTAGACATTGAATACTGCCTCTAATCTGAATGCATTTTGACCACTAGAGGGCATTAGTTCACGTGTTTCATATAGATAACATTGAGCTCATGCATGTGAAGTGACCTAGGAGTGAGCATTGATTGGCTAAAATGCAAGTCTGTCAAAAGAACTGAAATAAGGGGGCAGTCAGCAGAAGCATAGATAAAGGGTAATTACAGAGGCAAAATGTGTATTATTATAACTGTGTTGGTTATGCAAAACTAAGAAATGGGTAATAAAGGGATTATCTTTCTTTTTAAACAACAAAAATTCTGGTGTTGACTGTCCCTTTAAATTACATGAAAAGGGGGTAAAACAAATTATTAAAGTGCTAAGGAGCAGCAATGCATTACTGGGATCTAGCTACTGATTAGTGGTGAACAGATGTACCTCTTCTCATTGGCTCAGCTTATTCCCAGTCGTGTACTGCAACTCCTTCAACAAAAGATAGCAACAAAAACAAAGCAAATTTGAGAATAGAAGGACATTTCAAAGTTGTTGAAATTTGTATTTTTTATCTGAATCATGAAAGAAAAAATCTGGGTTTTATGTCCCTTTAATTTTTAGGTTTATGTTCCTTTAAATTAGTTTTGGCTGCAGCAGGGAACCTATCAATGGTTCGGGTTTTCTAAAGGACAATTTACATTACAGTTTGTTTGACTTAAAATGTGAAATTTCTTGCGATTCAAAAGCCAGAATTCACACATATTTTTCTGCATCTCCTGTGGAGCTCTTATTGACATTAAATGTTTTCAAGCTTAGCGAGCCTGGCAAAAAATGTTATTTTATATGGTAGAAATAAAGCTTCAGATTTGAAATATACATTTTATGTAATGATATTAGTAATTGTTTAGACGTACTGTGCATACGTTTTCAGATTGAAACGGTATAATTTTACCTTTTCATTCTATTCATTCAAAGTGGATGTTTGATTGCTAATAGTATTCTCTGACTACCGTGAGTGCTCTCTAGTAAATAGTAAACACAGGAGAGGAAACGGCATCACACTTTTTTAATTTAGTACATATTTATTAATGCTGATTGAATGATTAGATATTTTGGATCTTATAAGAAACTTAAAGGGACGGTATACACATTGGGCGAGATTACATATGCGGCGGCGGGCACAAAACCCGGTGTCGCCTATTTTTTAGTCGAATCAAATGATCACATATACGGCGCATCATACAAGAGACGCACATATATTTTACCCATCACCCGCAGTTTTTACTCCCATAAACTAACATAGAACCTGTGTTGCAAGTCGGTATCACATATTCAGCGCAAGGACTTACGCGCACAGAATGAAGAAATTTTACTCCAATTCCACCTCGCCACACACAGGCAGGCGCAGCAAGCCTTGTGCTGACTATAAACATATTGTAACTCCCAGAAACCATTAACAAACACCTAATGCATGCGCAATATTAACCTCTAAACCGCCATCCCCCCACATTGCAATAACTAATAAATGTATTTACCCCTAATCTGCCAACCCACCCACATCGTAAACTACCTAATAAATGTATTAACCCCTACACCTCCAACCCCATAGAACGCAAACTACATCATTAACTTATTAACACCTAAACTGCCAACCCCCAACAATGCAAAGTATTAACCTAATAACTAAGCCCCCTAACCTAACACCTCCTAACTTAACCCTAATTAAAAAACAATTACATAAAATAAAAAAATAACTACATTAAAAATGTATTTAAAATTGCAAAAATAAAAAACCTAAATTCCTAAAAAAAAAAAACCTAACATTACAGTAAAATAAAAAAACCTAAGATTACATGAAAATAAAAAAAGATAAGATTACAAAAAATAAAAAAAGCTAATATTACAGAAAAAAACTAATGAAATTATCCAAAATAAAAAAGTTATTCCTAATCTAACAATAACCTACAAATAGCCCTTAAAATGGCCTTTTGTAGGGCATTGCCCTAAATTTAACAGCTCTTTTTCCCTGGAAGAAAAAAGTACCCCCTAACATTACAATCCCCCACCCATGAACCCCTCAAAATAAAAAACCTAACTTTAAAAAACCCTAATCTACCCATTGCCCCTAAAAGGCCCCTAAAAAGGCATTTGTACGGGCAATCAGCTCTTTTACATTCCATAGACACAAAACAAAAAAGCCCTAATGTAAAAAAAAAATTAACACTAACCCCAAAATAGGTACTCACCTTTGATGAAGTCCGGAGATCCATCTTCATCCAGGCAGCTCCATCTTCATCCATCGCGGGACTATCTTCTTTCTTCTTGCCGGAGGACTGGATCCAGAGCGGTGGTATTCTTCAGCGCTGGCGGTCATCTGCGACGTGGAGGTCCCCTTCATACGATCGTCCACGGCACAGTGAAGTGTGAATGCATGTTACCTCTTTTATATTAGGGTACGTTGCATTCCTATTGGCTGAAAAATTCAAATCAGCCAATAGGATAAGAGCTGCTTTACTTTCTATTGGCTGATCAATTGAGAGGGATCGGGGTGGGGGGAGTGTCAGGTGGGAGGCTAACCTCTACACTAAAGCTAAAATTAACCTTACAAGCTAAATAATTAACCCATTCTTTGCTGGGAATAATAGAAGTGTAGTGCGCAGCTGCAATTAGCGGCCTTCTAATTACCAAAATGCAATGGCAAAGCCATATATGTCTGCTATTTCTGAACATAGGGGATCCCAGAGAAGATTTTACAACCAGTTGTGTCACGATTGCACATTCAGTATGTAAATAATTTCAGTGAGAAACCCAAAGTTTGTGAAAAAGTTTTTGTTTTTTGTTTTTTATTTGATTGCATTTGGCGGTTAAATAGTGGCATGAAATATACCAAAATGAGCCGAGATCAATACTTTGGGTTGTCTACTAAAAATATATATAGTTTTGATAGGTAAATATAAAAAAAGGCTTTTTTTCTTTTTAAATGTAGTGATGGCAAAATGCTAAAAATACTCTGGTCTTTTGGGGAAGTCTTAATCCTTAAGGGGTTAAACAAAAAGTTTACTCAAAAAATGTCTCTCGTTTAATTTGTTCCCAATGATCCACTTTACCTTATGGAGTGTATTAAATTGTTTATAAATATTTCCTCTACCCTTTTGAATAGTTGATTTAACCTGTGCTATCCCCACCTATTCTGAAAGTTTCTGGCCTTAAATCCAAGCTATAGATAATCTGTGTCAACACAGCCTGACGAAGAAATTACTCTCCCAGTGGGGTATAGAAGAGATAAGATAATAAAATGTTAATTTTCCATTGTTCTCTCCAAGTATTGGGCTTTGTTTTACCAACAGATATAAGATAAAGAAGCAGGTATATGTACACAATGTGATAATGTAATGAGATCTGATTATACCTACAGATATACAATAAAGACACATGTATATGTACACAATGTGATAATGTAATGAGATCTGATTATACCTACAAATATAAGATAAAGACACATGTATATGTACACAATGTGATAAAGTAATGATATCTGATTATACCTACAGATATATGATACAGACACATGTACAGTATATGTACACAATGTGATAAAGTAATGAGATCTGATTATACCTACAGATATACGATACAGATACATGTATATGTGCACAATGTGATAAAGTAATGAGATCTGATTATACCTACAGATATAAGATAAAGAAGCATGTATATGTATACAATGTGATAATGTAATGAAATCTGATTATACCTACAGATATAAGATAAAGACACATGTATATGTACACAATGTGATAAAGTAATAAGATCTGATTATACCTACAGATATAAGATAAAGAAGCATCTACAGTGGGGCAAAAAAGTATTTAATCAGCCACCAATTGTGCAAGTTCTCCCACTTAAGAAGATGAGAGAGGCCTGTAATTTTCATCATAGGTATACCTCAACTATGATAGACAAAATGTGGAAGCAAATCCAGAAAATCACATTGTCTTATTTTTAAAGAATTTATTTGCATATTATAGTGGAAAATAAGTATTTGGTCACCTACAAACAAGCAAGATTTCTGGCTCTCACAGACCTGTATCTTCTCCTTTAAGAGGCTCCTCTGTCCTCCACTCATTACCTGTATTAATGGTACCTGTTTGAACTTGTTATCAGTATAAAAGACACCTGTCCACAACCTCAAACAGTCACACTCCAAACTCCACTATGGTGAAGACCAAAGAGCTGATGAAAGAAACACGAGAAACAAAATTGTATACCTTTACCAGGCTGGGAAGACTGAATCTGCAAGAGGCAACCAGCTTGGTGTGAAGAAATTAACTGTGGGAGCAATAATTAGAAAATGGAAGACATACAAGACCACTGATAATCTCCCTCGATCTGGGGCTCCACGCAAGATCTCACCCCGTGGGGTCAAAATGATCACAAGAACGGTGAGCAAACATCCCAGAACCACTCGGGGGGACCTAGTGAATGACATGCAGAAAGCTGGGACCAACGTAACAGAGGCTACCATCAGTAACACACTACTCCGCCAGGGACTCAGATCCTGCAGTGCCAGATGTGTCCCCCTGCTTAAGCCAATACATGTCCGGGCCCGTCTGAAGTATGCTAGAGAGCATTTGGATGATCCAGAAATGGATTGGGAGAATGTCATATGGTCAGATGAATCCAAAGTAGAACTGTTTGGTAGAAACACAACTCGCCGTGTTTGGAGGAGAGAGATTGCTGAGTTGCAACCAAAGAACACCATACCTACTGTGAAGCATGGGGGTGGCAACATCATGTGTTGGGGCTGTTTCTCTGCAAAGGGAACAGGACGACTGATCCGTGTACATGAAAGAATGAATGGGGCCATGTATCGTGAGATTTTGAGTGCAAACCTCTTTCCATCAGCAAGGGCATTGAAGATGAAACGTGGCTGGGTCTTTTAGCATGACAATGATCCCGAACACACCGCCCGGGCAACGAAGGAGTGGCTTCGTAAGAAGCATTTCAAGGTCCTGGAGTGGCCTAGCCAGTCTCCAGAACTCAACCCCATAAAAAACCTTTGGAGGGAGTTGACAGTCCATGTTGCCCAGCGAGAGCCTCAAAACATCAATGCTCTAGAGGAAATCTGCATGCAGGAATGGGCCAACATACCAGCAACAGTGTGTGACAACCTTGTGAAGACTTACAGAAAACGTTTGACCTCTGTCATTGCCAACAAAGGATATATAACAAAGTATTAAGATGAACTTTTGATATTGACCAAATACTTATTTTCCACCATAATGTGCAAATAAATTCTTTCCAAATCAGACAATGTGATTGTCTGGATTTGTTTCCACATTTTGTCTCTCATAGTTGAGGTATACCTATGATGAAAATTACAGGCCTCTCTCATCTTCTTAAGTGGGAGAACTTGCACAATTGGTGGCTGACTAAATACTTTTTTGCCCCACTGTATATGTACACAATGTGATAAAGTAATGAGATCTGATTATACCTACAGATATAAGATACAGACACATGTATATGTACACAATGTGATAAAGTAATGAGATCTGATTATACATACAAGCTTAACCTATTTCATTAGGCTGTGGCTTCAAAACACAAAATCAGCTAATTCATATGCACAAACATTAACCCCTTAAGGACCAACGTACAGAAAAAGATTAACGACCAAGGGCGTACCCTGTACGTCGTTAGTGTTTCCAAGTGGTGGAAGCGATCCTAATTGCTTCCAGATGCTTTCATGTTATTGCAGTGATGCCTCGATATTGAGGCATCCTGCAATAACATTTGTTAGCCATCCGATGCAGAGAGAGCCACTCTGTGGCCCTCTCCGCATCGGCCATCGATGGTCGTGAGCGTTGGTGGGTGAGAGCAGATGCAGGGAGGCGGGTGGGCGGCCATCGATGGGAGAAAGTAGTCAGAGGGGGGCGGGATTGCGTGCGGGTCCACCGGGAGTGCGTATGGGGGCGATCTCGAGCACTGGTGCGGGAGCGAGTAGGAAGGCTACCCTATGGCACAATTAATTTATTAGATAAGGTGGGAGAGAGGACTGGGGAGGGTGGGAATTTTTAGCTAAGGGATCTGAGAGGGGGTGGGGGGATGGATATTGAGGGGAGGCAGCTATATTACAGAAAATATTCAATAATTTTATAAAAATACCATATTTTATGGCAAACTGGGTACTGGCAGACAGCTGCCAGTACCCAAGATGGCACATAATAAGGTAGAGGGGGAGGGTTAGAAAATTGTTTGGGGGGATCAGGGAGGTTGGGGGCAGAATATGTTTTTTTTTTAAAAAAAACCTTTTATTTTAGTACTGGCAGACTTTCTGCCAGTACTTAAGATGGCGAGGACAATTGTGAGGTGGGGGAGGGAAGAGAGCTGTTTGGGAGGGATCAGGGGGTGGGATGTGTCAGGTGGGAGGCTGATCTCTACACTAAAGCTAATTAACCCTGCAAGCTCCCTACAAGCTACCTAATTAACCCTTTCACTGCTGGGCATAATACACGTGTGGTGCGCAGTGGCATTTAGCGGCCATCTAATTACCATAAAGCAACGCCAAAGCCATATATGTCTGCTATTTCTGAACAAAGGGGATCCCAGAGAAGCATTTACAACCATTTGTGCCATAGTTGCACAAGCTGTAAATAATTTCAGTGAGAAACCTAAAGTTTGTGAAAAAGTTAACGATTTTTTTTTTATTTGATCGCATTTGGCGGTGAAATGGTGGCATGAAATAAACCAAAATGGGCCTAGATCAATACTTTGGGTTGTCTACTAACAAACATATATATATATATGTCAAAGGATATTCAGGGATTCCTGACAGATATCAGTGTTCCAATGTAACTATCGTTAATTTTGAAAAAAAAAATGGTTTGGCAAAAGAAAAGTGCTACTTGTACTTATTGCCCTATAACTAGCAAAAAAAGCAAAGAACGTGTAAACATTGGGTATTTCTAAACTCAGGACAAAATTTAGAAACTATTTAGCATGGTTGTTTTTTTGGTGGTTTCATCATATTTTATATATTTTTTTATAGTTAATTAGATGATATGAAACAAAAAATAGTATCTTTAGAAAGTCCATTTAATGGCGAGACAAATGGTATATAATATGTGTGGGTACAGTAAATGAGTAAGAGGAAAATTACATCTAAACACAAACACTGCAGAAATGTAAAAATAGCCCTGGTCCATAACGGTCAGAAAATGTGGTCCTTAAGGGGTTAAAAAGCAAATTGTCATACATTTATACTCTGCAGCTGGTAAAAAAATGTAATTGAAACACAGTAAGGGAAAAACAATTTTACAGTATACTGTCCCTTTATTTCCAAGTAGAAATCACAAAAAGGAAGCAGCACCACCAATGTATCTTCAATAGATTTATTCGTGCAGACTGCACAGTAACAATGCCAGACCACAAAATAGCAACGTTTCGGACTTAGTCCTTAATCATGCATGGTTACACCTAAAGTTAATACAGCTTAAATACCCTTATAAACCACACCCACCATACACCATACCTGTAGCACACCTGGCATAATGCCCTCTAGTGGTCATTAAAAATATTACAATAACAGAGTATCATTGTCAGTCTAACAACATACAATTAATAATTAATCTGAAAAAATATCAGCTGAAGTAATATAGTAGACATAATTTCCTAGAACACATTGCAATAATATATCACAGAATCTCAACAATCACCACAGTTCATATGCTCATATGTTCATAAGCATAACCCCTTAAAGGCATAGAGACCAATCCAGCTCCCTTTTCATCCCCCTAGGATACATGGTATCTAATTTACTGATCCAAAAGACCTCTCTTATTTTTAACCTTTTGGTCCTATCCCCACCTCGTCTTAGGTGTCCTATCTCTTATAATACTTGAAACCTCAACTGAGTTAAATTGTGCCCTGCACATAAAAAAATGTTGTTTTTATACTACTTTTATGCTGATTTATCCGTTCACGGACTGAGCGGGTGGTCTCCCCAACATACCCCATTCCACATGGGCATTTAATGTAGTACACCGCAAAGTCAGTGTTGCAAGTATAGTGTCCCCTGATGTCATTTTTTTTTCCCGTACTAGGATGACTAAATGAAGGGCCCTTAATTATATTATTGCAGTTGGAACAGCCAAGGCATGGAAAGCAGCCAATTAGATACCATGTATCCTAGGGGGATGAATAGGATTGGTCTCTATGCCTTTAAGGGATTATGCTTATGAACATATGAGCATATGAACTATGGTGATTGTTGAGATTCTGTAATATATTATTGCAATGTGTTCTAGGAAATTATGTCTACTATATTACTTCAGCTGATATTTTTTCAGATTAATTATTAATTGTATGTTGTTAGACTGACAATGATACTCTGTTATTGTAATATGTTTAATGACCACTAGAGGACATTATGTCAGGTGTGCTTCAGGTATGATGTATGGTGGGTGTGGTTTATAAAGGTATTTAAGCTGTATTAACTTTAGGTGTAACCATGCATGATTAAGGACTAAGTCCGAAACGTTGCTATTTTGTGGTCTAGCATTGTTACTGTGCAGTCTGCACGAATAAATCTGTTGAAGATACTTTGGTGGTGCTGCTTCCTTTTTTGTGATTTATACTTGTTTGGGTATTGTGCAGTACCCGTAAAGCTTGCACACCTTCCTGCTCCCAGGTGCTGGAAATTTCTTTGGACTTACTACTTTAATTCCAAGTAGGAGACATGCGCTGTAAGATAAGCGCTATAATGTGCATGTGAGGCAACACGGGCTATTATGTCAGTGCTACATAGTTGCACATGCGAGGCTTCCGTAAGCAAATGAGCATGCCCAATAAGGGCACCCTCGTGACCAAGGTCCTTTCGGATAGGATGTAGAGATGTGCTAAAATGGAGTGTTTGGAAAAGATAAAAACATATATTCAAAATAATTTATTAAAGTATGAAAATAACAAAACATGTATTTGCAAAGTTAAACTTCAATACTTGGTGCACATAATGGGGATAAGAAAATGTGATGGTTTAATGCCCTTTAAAAATGTCTTAAAATGACATGCTCTATCTGAATCATGCAAGTTTAATTTTGACTTTGACAGAGGTTCTGTTTTTAAAGAGACAGTCAAGTCCAAAAAAAACTTTCATGATTCAGATAGGGCATGTCATTTTAAACAACTTTCCAATTTACTTGTATCACCAATTTGCTTTATTCTCTTGGTATTCTTAGTTGAAAGCTAAACCTAGGAAGGTTCATATGCTTATTTCTAAGACCTTGAAGTCTGCCTATAATCTAAATGCATTTTGACCATTTTTCACCACTAGAGGGCGTTAGTTCATGTTTTTCATATAGATAACATTGAGCTCATGCACGTGAATTTAACTAGGAGTGAGCACTAATTGGCTGAAATGCGAGTCTGTCAAAAGGCATAGATACAAGGTAATCACAGAGGTAAAACGTGTATAATTATAACTGTGTTAGTTATGCAAAATTGGGGAACGAGTAATAAGGGATTATCTATCTTTTAAAACAACAAAAAGTCTGGTATTGATTGTCCCTTTAAGTGATCTTCAACAAGGCCAGAGAGATTTTTTTAGACACACCTAATAGCAGGAAAATGGTTTCGGCTTGAAGTTTAGCAGGTAACATTTTGAATGTTGTGGCATAAATAATTTTTGTTTTCCGGACATACAACATATCACTATATATCAAGTGGCATGATAAGGACAACATAATAGACTAGAATGAAGCATGGACTGGATATTCATACTTAAAGGGATATGAAAGCAGGAATGTAAGCTTAGATAAACACCTGGGTAGTGCTTGCTGATTGGTGGCTAAATGTAGCCACCAATCAGCAAGCGTTATCCAGAGTGCTGATCCAAAAATGGTTTGACTCCTAAGCCACATTCCTACTTTTCAAATAAAGATACCAAGAGAACACAGAAAAATTGATAATAGAAGTAAATTAGAAAGTTGCTTAAAATTGTTGCTCTATCTGAATCATGAAAGAAAAAAATTGGGGTTCATGTCCCTGTAATACAATTACCCATCTTGTTTGAATAATGACAGGGATTGTTAGGTGTCTAATTGACTTTATATTTAATTGTGTAATTTGTAGTACATATTCTTTTGTTTTTTTTGCTAGATATATTCTCATGAGATCAATTTAAATTAATATTATTTCCCATCACTCACCCTGTATCAACTGGACATGTCTCATCCATTGTTTAAAGATTGATTACACAGGTCTTATTTTTTAGAAGCGCTAAATACTATGTATTGTCAATTGTGCAGCATGACTTTATCAATGACTAAGCGTTTGTATGTATCCTGTTTTTAATTAATCCACAGTAATGTTTTCTAGGGTTGTTTTTGTTTTTAACAATTCAGCTTTATTTTATTTTATTCATTTTTTTACAATAAGATTTTAGAGAGGTTTTTTTTTAACATTTTGTAAAGCAAGTCATTTTCATATATATTTGTATTTTGTGATAGGGTACTATATCTTATTTACAGTTTTGCTAGGGCTATTTCTGTTGTTGGGGCATTATTTGGAATATGTTTAGAGGTAATGGAATAGATTTGGTGGATATATGTAGTTATCTTGTTAAAAAAAACAATGTATAGTTTGTGAGCTCGCTGCTCTAAAATTTTTTTTATTATTTTTATTGATTTTCACACCATAAAGCTACAAGCTGAATACAGATCAATGATAGCTGCAGGGAAAGTTATTTAGGTACACAAGCAAAAGAGTTTAAAAAACACACTCTGCTTTCAATAAAAATAATGTACAGGATTTTTTAACAATATTTAAAAGTAAATACAATATTAAAGGGCCAGTAAACCTAGCAAATAATGTTATATAATTCTGCACATATTGCAGAATTATATAACATTAGCGCCATATTTCTAAAGTGAAGGGTTAGATAGATATCTTGCAAAGAAAACAGAACGCCGCTCCTGGCTCTACTGAGCGGGTCTGTTTTCTTCTCCAAAGCGCATCACGGGCACGCTGTCTAGTCACAGTGCGCCCGATCGCGCTATTAAACTCAATGTAGCTCGCTCCCGCTCTGGACTGGTAGCGGGAGTGAGCTACATTGAGTTTAATAGCGTGATCGGGCCGGCTGTGATTAGACAGCGTGCCCAGATGTGCTTAGGAGAAGAAAACAGACCCGCTCAGTAGAGCCAGGAGCGGCGTTCTGTTTTCTTTGCGAGATATCTATTTAACCCTTCACTTTAGAAACCTGGCCCTTTAAGAACACTAAATAAAATGTGTATAGAATCAGACAACGCTGCTTCCCTGGCCAGAACTGTATCCACACAACGCGTTTCAGGACCTACCTGAGGAAGGGGGACGAGCCCTGAAATGCGAAGTGTGGATACAGATCTGGCCAGACAAGCAGTATTTATTTTTTGTTTTCAATATTGTATTTGTTACAAATTTTAAAAGAAACATTGTATCCATATCATTCTATAGTGTGAATTTGATTTAAAAAAATTCTAAAGCTTTTTAACCATACTAATAGACTGTGTCTCTCTCTATCCCTGCGCTGTCTTTTTGGTCTGATAGGCTATTATAGTCTTATGAATGGCAGCAGGAAGAGACATATATAGTAGTTTTTAATAAATTTGACTAGCGAACTGTACTTTAGTGATATTTTTCCAGCCATGTTAACGAGTAGCTGCTTGTGAAGGTACAGAGAAGCACCAGATATGTCTCTGTTATGTTTGTGTGTTGCTTTATCATCTGATTTAGAATTATTTCTATTAATAACCCTCATGGTGACAATATTGCATTATCTGAAGTATATGTTTTAGGAAGATGCACATTTATTACCAAGCATGGGGCACAGTTATTATGTATGGCACATTCCCAGACAGGACACACATAAAAGTGTCAGATGTTCCAGACTTTGCCGTAGCCAACAGCTCATCTCCCTCTGTGGTGTTCCAAAGCTCCTGCGTATGCCCGCGGCACATTCAGTCACATCCAAGGCAGTCGGCTTCCTTTCTCTCTGTACCTAGGAGTCCAGAGCACTGTTCCTTTCCATAATTTGCTATATAACCCTTCCAGTAATCTTCTGTTTGTGTCCTGTTGTAAAAACAAATATATATAAAAAAGCAAGCACTGCCGATGTGAAACTGTTCTGGCCTGGCACTTATGAAATTATAAAAAAAAAATTTATTTCTGAAGAGCTGCATTGTTCATTTGACTAATTGGTGTTGAAAAATTATATTGAAACAAAAGGTTCACATAAATAAAATATGAATTCACTGCTTTCACAAACACAGACTCACACATAGATATTCACACTCACACACTATCTCACACACGCACCCAGACTGTCACACACTCTCATACACTAACACACTTACACTCTCATACACTAACACACACTCTCACACACTTACACACACACAAATTCTCACACACCAACACACACACTAAACACACTCACACACACATTCTCACACTTTAACATACTCTCACTCTCATACACACACTAACTCTCTCACACACATTCTCTCTCACATACAGACTCACACACACAGAAAGACACTGAAAAACACAAACACACTCTCAAACACAAAGACACTTACATACGCAGGTAAAGACGCACACACAACGCACATTTTTGAGTGTGGCCGTTTTCCCACAAAACCCTAACATTTGCATCAAACCATCAAGTGGTTTACTGTTCATTTAATATATTTTTCTATTATTAAAACAATGCGAAATTTTTTAAAATGTGTACACTATTTATTTTCGAGATTATTGTATTTGTATAGTCTAAACAACTCAGTTAAAGCTACATGAAACACATTGAGATTGTAGTATACTTTTTTTTATTATACAGAGCATGACAGTGACAGTATTATTTCACTATTCGTTTTGCCCACTTTTTATTTTGGCAAGTGCTTACCTTTTATGCCAATGTGACATATATATACATTGTGTGGTACTTTGCTTATTGTATGTGGTTCTTGAGCTCCTGGCATCTGCCTGCATATGGAACTGGAGCACAATCAGTGCTCCAGTTCTATATGAAGGCAGATGCCAGTTAGTTTCTAACGATCATCTGCGGGTGCCGGCGAGAGTTGTGGGAGGGAATCTGGGGGGCGGGTGTGTGGTCCAGCAGCAGAAAGGGAGTGGGATGGGCCCCTCCGGGAGCTACACTACAGGAAAAAAGCGGGGAAAGGGGTCTCTAACCAATGATCACTGAAGGGGGGGGGAGAGGTGGGAGGACCTCTACACTACAGAAAATTAAAAATAAAATAAAAAATATACAAATATTTAGGTGATTTATACTGTAGGTACTGGCAGGCAGCTGCCAGTACCTAAGATGGCAGACACTAGTTAGCGGGGGGAGGGTTAGAGACCTGTTTGGGAGGGATCAAGGAGGTTGGAGGGTAAAGGGGGATCCTACACTGCAGAAAATAGAAATAAATTAAAAAAAAAAAATTGCCTTAAAACTTAATGGGCCAGATTACAAGTGGAACGCTACATATCGCTTTCATAAAAGCGATATTTGTGCTCCACTGTGTAATACCAACGCATGCTGGTATAACAAGTTCACAGGAATGCAAACAAGAGCGTGCTTCCATAGGCTCCTATGGGAGCATCATTCTGATGCCGTCAGAGACGGCATCAGAACTTCAGTGCAGCAATGGCAGCAATTTTAAATATATATATATATATATATATATATATATATATGTATATGCTTATATACATATATACTTACTGGGAACACACATTTCTTTTATGTAATTGTCAAGAGTCCATTCTCATATTCCATTACCTCTACTGATACTGTTTCAGTACTGGTTTGGCTATCTGCTATATGTGGATGGGTGTCTTTTGGTAAGTATGTTTTCATTACTTAAAGGGACAGTAAAGTCAAAACTAAACTTTCATGATTCAGATAGGGCATGCAATTTTAAACAACTTTCCTATTTACTTTTATTATCAAATTTGCTTTGTTCCCTTGGTGGTATTTTTGAAAAGCTAAACCTAGCTAGGCTCAAACTGATTTCTAAACAGTTGAAAACCGCTTCCTAGCTCAGAGCATTTTAAAAGTTTTTCACAGTTAGACTGTGCTAGTTCACATGTGTCATATAGATAACATTGTGCTCACTCCCGTGAAGTTATTTAGGAGTCTTCACTGATTGACTACACTGCATGTCTGTCAAAGGCACTTAGATAAGGAGGCTGTCTGCAAAGGCTTAGATACAAGGTAATCACAGAGGTAAAGAGTATATTAATATAACTGTGTTGGTTATGCAAAAATGGGGAATGGGGAATAAAGGGATTATCTATCTTTTTAAATAAGAAAAATTTTGGTGTAGACTGTCCCTTTAAGACACTCTCAGCTATGGTTTGGCATTTTTTTTTTTAGGAAAAATGTTTTTCTTACCTGGGGTAGAGTCTTTTTTCAATTGACTGTCATTTTAAATTCGCAGGCAGAATTAGGCTACGAGGGCGCAAAATGCCAAAGTATATTGCGTTGTTTTTGGCGCAAGTTTTTTTTGGCGCGAAGTTACGTTCGATGACGCAAATTCGTCATTTCCGGCGTCTTAGTCAACGCCGAATCCTTTTTAACAGGGTTGCGTCTTCAATTACGTGAGTGTGTCATTTCCGGATGTTGTTAGCGCCAAAAAAAAAATCTGTATGTGTTGTGCGTCATACATGGCGCCAAATATTTTCATTATTTAGAACCCCATTCCTATATGCCTCTTGCCTTTTTTCTCTATCAGAGGGCTATGCTGTTTGCATTTTTTTCCCATTCCTGAAACTGCCATATAAGGAAATTGATAATTTTACTTTATATGTTGTTTTTTCTCTTACATTTGCAAGATGTCTCAATCTGATCCTGTCTTAGAAATCACTGTTCGAACCCTGCTGCCTGATAACAGTTCTACCAAAGCTAAGTACATTTGTTGTAAACTTGTGGAGATTATATCTCCAGCTGTGGTTTGTAATAGTTGTTATGATAAACTTTTACATGCAGAGAAAGTGTCCATCAGTAATAGTACATTGTCTGTTGCTGTTCCTTCAACATCTAATGTACAAGATATACCTGTAAATTTAAAAGAATTTATTGCTGATTCTATTCAGAAGGCTTTGTCTGCCATCCCGCCTTCTAATAAACGTAAAAGGTCTTTTAAAACTTCTCATAAAGTTGATGAAATTTCAAAATGACCGACAACATACTGAATTATCCTCCTCTTATGAGGATCTATTTGATTCAGTAGATCCTTCCTCAGATATTGACACTGACAAATCTACTTATTTATTTAAAATTGAATACAGGTGGCCCTCGGTTTACGCCGGTTCAATTTGTGCCGTTTCAGAATAAAAACCTTTTTTTTCAGTCATGTGACTGCTATTGAAAAGCTTTGGAAAGCAAAGTGCACTAATTAAAATAGCCAGTAGGTGGAGCTGTCCGCTTATTTTGCAGCAAACTTATGCAACTTAACAGCCTGAAATTGATCTGTGTTCACAGAGCAGACATTAGCTATCGAGCAACTAGTTTTAGCAGCCACTTCCCTATTATCTTCCTGTCCAGCTGTGAGGTGAGGGTGCCTAACTGCCTATTAATCACTGCAGATTGAAATGCATAGAATAGGTGCAGACCCAATATTATCTAACATGCTAACAATGCAGAGAACTGCATTAAACTTAGTTTTATGATGATGCAGTCTGTTGTGTAATTATTTTATTAGGTGATGTTTAGCAAATGTTTTTGTTTATTAAACTTAGTTTGATGATGATGCAGTCTGTTGTGTGATTATTTAAATCGGTGCTATTAGCAAATGATTTTGTTTATTAAACTTAGTTTGATGATGATACAATCTATATTATTAGGTTTATAATTCTGTTTAGCATTTAAAGTCCACATTTCAAAGCTTTAAAAATAATATATTAGGTGTTACTTATGACAATTTGAGAGGGGCCTTGAACCTAACCCCCTCACTTCCCATTGACTTACATTATAAACTGGGTTTCAATTTACAACGGTTTCAATTTACAACCATTCCTCCTGGAACCTAACCCCGGCGTAAACTGAGGGCTACCTGTATATTCATTCTTTTTTAAAAGAAGTGTTGATTACATTGGATATTAAGGAAACTAGTCCTCTTGATACTAAAACTAGTAAACTTTTCAATTCTGTTTATAAACCTCCTGTGGTTACTCCAGAGGTTTTTCCAGTTCCTGGTGCTATTTCTCATATGATTTCTAAGGAATGGAATATGCCTGGTACCTCTTTTATTCCTTTTTCAAGGTTTAAAAAATTGTATCTTTTGCCAGCAGTTATATTGGAATTTTGGGAAAATATCCCCAAAGTTGATGGGACTGTTTCTACTCTTGCTAAACATGCTTATATTCTTATGGAAGATAGTACTTATTTTAAAGCTCCTTTAGATAGGAAACTTGAATCTTATCTAAGGAAAGCCTGTTTATATTCTGGTCATCTTCTCAGGCCTGCAATTTTCTTTGGCTGATGTTTCACCTGCATCAACTTTTTGGTTGGAAAATTTAGTGCAACAAGAATTGGATTCTGATTTGTCTAGCATTGTTCCCTTGCTTCAACATGCTAATAATTTTATTTGTGATGCCATTTTTTATATCATCAAAATTGATGTTAAATCTATGTCTTTAGCTATTTTAGCTAGAAGAGCTTTGTGGCTTAAACCTTGGAATGCTGACATGACTAGTCTAGATTGCTATCTCTTTCTTTCCAAGGTAATAAGTTATTTGGTTCTCAGTTGGATTCGATTATTTCAACTGTCACTGGGGGGAAGGGAGTTTTTTTGCCTCAGGATAAAAGACCTAAGGGTAAATCTAAAGCTTCTAACCATTTTTCGTTCCTTTCGACAAATTAAGGAACAGAAACCTAATCCTTCCCCCAAGGAATCTGTTTCCAGTTGGAAACCTTCTTCAAATTGGAATAAATCCAAGCCATTTAAGAAACCAAAGCCAGCCCCCAAGTCCGCATAAAGGTGCGGCCTTCATTCCAGCTCTGCTGGTAGGGGACAGATTAAGATTTTTTAAGGATGTTTGGACAAATTCTGTCCAAAGTCAATGGATTCTGAGTATTGTCTCTCAGGGGTACAGAATAGGATTCAGAGTAAGACCTCCTGTGAGAAGATATGCCGGTTCTGTTTCAGGAACAGGGTTTGGGGTTTTATTCTGATCTATTCATTGTCCCAAAGAAAGAAAATTCATTTAGACCGGTTCTGGATCTGAAAATTTTGAATCGTTATGTAAGTGTACCAACTTTCAAAATGGTGACTATAAGGACTATTCTGCCTTTTGATCAGCACGGGCATTATATGTCCACAGTAGACTTACAGGATGCATATCTTCATATTCCGATTCATCCAGATCATTATCAGTTTCTGAGATTCTCTTTTCTAGACAAGCATTACCAATTTGTCGCTCTTCCTTTTGGCCTAGCGACAGTTCCAAGAATCTTTTTCAAAGGTTCTCGGTCCCCTTTTCTCTGTAATCAGAGAACGGGGTATTGCAGTGTTTCCTTATTTGGACGATATGTTGGTACTAGCTCAGTCTTTACATTCTGCAGAATTTCACACGAATCAACTAGTGTTGTTTCTTCGAAAACATGGTTGGAGAATCAATTTACCAAGAAGTTCTTTGATTCCTCAGACAAGGGTCTCCTTTTTAGGTTTCCAGATAGATTCAGTGTCCATGACTCTGTCTCTAACAGACAAGAGACATTTAAAAATGGAAGTTTTAGGTCTCATGACTGCAGCATCGGACGCGATCCCCTTTGCTCGTTTTCATATGAGACCTCTCCAGCTCTGTATACTGAACCAATGATGCAGGGATTATACAAGGATATCACAATTAATATCCTTAAATCCCAATGTTCGACTATCTCTGACTTTGAAATCACCATTGTTTTGTTCTAGGGGCCTCTTTTGTTCGTCCAACCTGGACTGTGATTTCAACAGATGCAAGTTTTTCAGGTTGGGGAGCTGTTTGGGGATCTCTGACAGCACAAGGGGTTTGGAAATCTCAAGAGGCGAGATTACCAATCAATATTTTGGAACTCCGTGTGATTTTCAGGGCTCTTCAGATTTAGCCTCTGTTGAAGAGAAAACCATTCATTTGTTTTCAGACAGACAATATCACAACTGTGGCATATGTCAATCATCAGGGTGGGACTCACAGACCCCAAGCTATGAAAGAAGTATCTCGGATACTTGCTTGGGTGGAATCCAGCTCCTGTCTAATTTCTGCGTTTCATATCCCAGGTATAGACAATTGGAAAGCGGTTTATCTCAGCCGTCAGACTTTACATCTGGGGGAGTGGTCCCTCCATCCAGATGTGTTTTCTCAGGTTGTTTAGATGTGGGGTCTTCCAGAAATAGATCTGATGGCTTCTCATCTAAACAAGAAACTTCCCAGGTACCTCTCCAGGTCCAGGGATCCTCAGGCGGAAGCAGTGGATACGTTGACACTTCCTTGGTGTTATCAACCTGCTTATATTTTCCCGCCTCTAGTTCTTCTCCCAAGAGTGATCTCCAAAATCATCATGGAGCAATCGTTTGTGTTGCTGGTGGCTCCAGCATGGCCTCACAGGTTTTGGTATGTGGATCTTGTTCGGATGTCCAGTTGCCAACCTTGGCCACTTCCATTAAGGCCAGACCTTCTGTCTCAAGGTCCATTTTTCCATTAGGATCTCAAATCATTCAATTTGAAGGTATGGAAATTGATCACCTAGTACTTTATCATAGAGATTTCTCTGACTCAGTGATTAATACTATGTTACAGGCTCGTAAATCTTTTTCTAGAAAGATTTATTATCGAGTTTGGAAGAATTATATTTCATGGTGTTTTTCTCATAAATTCTCTTGGCATTCTTTCAGAATTCCTAGAATTTTTCTGTTTCTTCAGGATGGTTTGGATAAGGGTTTGTCTGCAAGTTCCTTGAAGGGACAAATCTCTGCTAAGCTTCCTGATATTCACTGTTTTTTACAGGCTTTGGTTCGTATCAAGCCTGTCATTAAATCAATCTCTCCTCCTTGGAGACTTAATTTGGTTTTGAAGGCTTTACAGGCTCCTTTATTTGAGCCTATGCATTCTTTGGACATTAAACTACTTTCTTGGAAAGTGTTGTTCCTTTTGGCCATCTCTTCTGCTAGAAGAATTTCTGAATTATCTGCTTTTCCTTGTGAATCTCCTTATCTGATTTTTCATCAGTATAAGGCGGTTTTGCGGACTTCATTTAAATTCTTACCTAAGGTTGTGAATTCAAACATTAATAGAGAAATTGTTGTCTCTTCCTTGTGTCCTAATCCTAAGAATTCTTTGGAGAGATCCTTACATTCTTTGGATGTGGTAAGAGCTTTTAAATATTATGTTGAAGCTACTAAAGATTTCAGGAAGACTGTTATCTTTTCTGGTTCTAGGAAAGGTCAGAAGGCTTCTGCCGTTTCTTTGGCATCCTGGTTAAAGCTTTTGATCAATCAAGCTTATTTGGAGTCGGGTCAAGCCCCGCCTCAGAGAATTACAGCTCATTCTACTAGATCAGTCTCCACTTTGTGGGCTTTTAAGAATGAAGCTTCAGTTGATCAGATTTGCAAAGCAGCAACTTGGTCTTCTTTGCATACATTTACTAAATTCTACCGTTTTGAAGTATTTTCTTCTTCGGAAGCAGTTTTTGGTAGAAAAGTTCTTTAGGCAGCTGTTTCAGTTTGATTCTTCTGCTTATGTTTTAAGTTTTTCTTTTAATTTATAAGAATTAACTTATATTTTGGGTTGTGGATTAATTTTTTTCATCGAAAAATGGCTGTTTTTATTTTATCCCTCCCTCTCTAGTGACTCTTGTGTGGAGTTTCACATCTTGGGTATTGCTATCCCATACGTCACTAGCTCATGGATTCTTGCCAATTACATAAAAGAAAACATAATTTATGTAAGAACTTACCTGATAAATTAATTTCTCTCATATTGGCAAGAGTCCATGAGGCCCACCCTTTTTATGGTGGTTGTGATTTTTTTTGTATAAAGCACAATTATTTCCAAATTCCTTTGTTGATGCTTTTTACTCATTTCCCTATCACCCCACTACTTGGCTATTCGTTAAACTGAATTGTGGGTGTGGTGAGGGGTGTATTTATAGGCATTTTGAGGTTTGGGAAACTTTGCCCCTCCTGGTAGGATTGTATATCCCATACGTCACTAGCTCATGGACTCTTGCCAATATGAAAGAAATGAATTTATCAGGTAAGTTCTTACATAAATTGTTTTCCCATAGACCGCAATGTAACGGCCCTTTTCAGTACCTTTTTGTTTTTTTCTAACACCCCACTCCCTCCAACTTTAACCCAAAAATACTGTCTAGTGTAGTCACTTTATTAAAAAATAAAGATGCTGCTATCTTTTTTTTTTTACTTTTATAAAATACGCTAAACTGTATTTTGGGGCCAGATCGGATCTGTTAGTTCTTTCGCTTTTCAGCGCAGCTCTGCCTCAGGTTGTTCTCTTTAAACAGTACCGTGCTCTGGTCGCACTGTGTAAATTTTCTTTAACACAGTGTATCCAGAACAAAGAGCTGTTTGAAGGGGATTTTTTAACAAGACATTTTAAAAACTTAACAATTTTTTTTTCTGCAGCTAAATTGCAATGCAATTTTCAACTGCTGCACTATATTTTAAAACTTCCATTTTAGAATTTAATTTTATTTCAAAATGACCTGCAGAAATGTTTTCACTAACAAAATCTCATTGCAGAAAGTGAAGAATAGTTCTGCCTCTGTGCCAGTGGGAGGCTAAGGGAGGGAATAGAGCTGTTTGGGAGGGATCTGGTAGGGATCAGGGGGTGGGAGGATAATCTCTACACTAAAGCTAAAATTAACCTTCCAAGCTACCTGATAAACCCCTTTACTGCCGGAAATAATAGAAGTGTGGTGCGCAGCTGCAATTAGCTGCATTCTTATTAACAAAAACCAATGGCAAAGCCATGTATGTCTGCAATTTCTGAACAGGGGGTATGCCAGAGAAGCTTTTACAACCATTTGTAAATGGTTGTAGCAATGGCAGCAATTTTATTTATGTATATGCTTATATACATATATACAGTATTTACTGGGAACATAGACTGCAATGTAAATGTAGCCACCAATCGGCAAGCGCTAACCAGGGTGCTTAATCTAAAATAGGCTGGCTCCTAAGGTTACATTCCTCCTTTTTCAAATTTAGATACCAATAGAACAAAGAAAAATTTATAATAGGAGTACATTTGAAAATTACTTAAAATTGCTGCTCTGACTCATGAAAGAAACAATTTGGGTATCAAAACCATTTAAATCTGAAAAGTACTTTTGTTATTCCCATTTAATCTTGTTTTCTCTCGGGAGAACAAAAACAGACTTATTTTGAACATAGTAGTCCTCCCAGAATGGAATTTAGTTTCTCCTATAGTACAGAGCATTAGATCTTGGAAACGTTTGTCAAGCTGTGCATTGAAAAGGCTCATGGGTAGGTTTCCCTCAGTTATACTGATGGTTTAGTGAGCCAGACAAATGATGTGTTTAGTTCGCTTTAAAAGTTCTGTCATCCCAAAACTGTCAATATTGTCGCCTCAAATTTGCATTCTGTGAGGTCTAACCCAGGTATTGTCCAGATGGACAGTAATCTACAATCTGACCCAATCACTTTAGGATGGTGAGCAACTGTATCCAAGATGCAGAATAATTTTATCCATGATAGATGGAGAACAAGTAAATCTGTTTTGGATAAATTATTGGAAAGCCGGGCACTTGTCCTGACTTATTCCTTGTAGAATATATCAGTGAAAATAATTTCAGACAATAAGGCAGTGAATTCCTATATGAAGCTTCAACGTGGCACTCAACATTTTCTGTTGATGCAAGAAGCCAAATGGATTTTTCATAGCACAGAAATGTTATTGTGGTGGTGTTAGTTGATATTTAAAAGAATTGTTTTCCGTGAGATTTAGTGATACATCTCTGAATAAGGACATAGATAGCAGTAAAAGGTATTAATTTAAAATTATAAAATAAACCTGCAGGAAATAATGGGGGAATACTCTTGGTTAGAGGTCATACGATACAGGAATATATCAGGCCACATAAACATATCTATATTGCTGATGTAATTTAAAGGGACAGTCTAGTCAAAATTGAACTTTCATGATTCAGATAGGGCATGCGATTTTAAACAACTTTCCAATTTACTTTATCATCAAATTTGCTTTGTTCTCTTGGTATTCTTGGTTGGAAGCATAACCTAGGTAGGCTCATATGTTAATTTCTCTTTGAAGGCCGCTTCTTATCTAAACACATTTAACTGTTTTTCACAGCTAGAGGGCATTATTTCATGTGTGCTGTATAGATAACATTGTGGAGTTACTTATGAGATGGCACTGATTGGCTAAAATATAAGTCAGTCAAAAGAATTGAAATAAGGGGTCAGTCTACAGAGGCTTAGAAACAAGGTAATTACAGAAGTGAAAATTATATTATTATAACTGTGTTGATTATGCAAAACTGGGGAATGGGTAATAAAGAGATTATCTATCTTTTTAAACAATAACAATTCTGGAGTAGACTGTCCCTTTAAGGGACATTACAGTCAAATTGAAATTCACATCACATCGGCTTCTGGTATAAGTTATCGCTGTTTCAGAGCGCCAGAGGTAATATATATTTTTTTTTATCATTGGGTCAATATCATTTGAAAAATAAATTAAGGGCGCATATCAGTTCCAACAATTTAACTACTATATAAAATGTTTGTTTTTGTCTTTGCATTACTCCCATTTACCGCAAGCGCCAATAAATCAGTGGAAAAACAATAAATATGGATACGTCTCAAACTATGTGTATATTAGTTTTAAATCATGTACATTAATATTGTGCTTTGGGGAAACCAATAAAATCAACTTGTATATGAGATATAATTATATATTAATTTTGTATTTAGTATTCTTTTTTAATTTAATAATCATGTTCAAATTTAAAGACAGTATTTTTTGGGGTCGTTGCCATTTATAAAAGTGAAGGATTCTTTCTCAGACAAACAAGTTTTAACAGCAGAAGTTGAAAAGTGTTTTCCAAATCAGATTCCTCAAACAAGTTAAGCTTCTAGGTCATTACACGTCGCGTTGAACTGACATACAATCTTCTGTTCCATATCTAAATCTCAGCTAGTCCTTCATTCCTTTCAACAGCGGGATTCTGATAACCGGAATTACCCTGTTAAAATAATCTGTTCTTGTTAACTTCAAGAGAAAGTACAGTTTCATGAGAATCAGAATAACGCACCATTATTTCTTAGTACTGATATACGCTACAAAGAAATATATTGGCCATTTATTTTTTCGCTACAGAAAAGTAAGTTCGCTGTTTTTTATCAGAGTATGCCAACCTTATTTTTGTAAAGAACATGATGTTTTTTTATGTATCTAAACTCACTTTAGGCTTTTTATAGAGCACTTACTTTATTCATTGACGTCACCAATGGTGCAGTTAAGATGGTAAAGCAAAGCATAGTCCCCCAATCCTCTGAGGTCGTTAAAGTGTTGTAGTTGTAATTATTGTTTTTCCACGTTGCTAGAGGATCTCATTTATTGTGTGATCTGTAGATTTTAATAACAAGTTCCTGAGCTTATCACATCTGTCTTCGATCAGTGCTCCGGTTCCATATGAGGGCAGATGCCAGATCGTTACAGACTGTAACGATCATCTGCTGGTGCCGGCAGGAGGTGTGGGAGGAAAACCGGGAGGCGGGTGGGCAGTTCAGCAGCGGAGAGGGGGAGGAATTGTGATAGGCCTTGTACTGGTAAAAAAAAGGGAGCTACACAACAGAAAAAAATGAGGGGTGAGGGCATAGGGGGGCCTAGCTAGCAATCGCCGGAGGGGGGGGGGACCACTACACTACAAAAAAAAAAAAAAGTATTTCATAGGTACTGTCAGACAGCTGCCAGTACTAAAGATGGCCACCAATAGTGGGAGGGGAAGGGTTAGAGAGCTATTTGAGGGGTTCAGGGAGGTGGGAAGGTTGAGGAGGATCACTACACTTTAGCAAAAAGCAAATATATATAATAATAATAATATTAAAAAACTAAACTGCATACTGGCAGACTGTATGCCAATATTTAAGATTGTGGTGACCAGTGGGGTGAGGGAGGGAAGAGAGCTGTGTGGGGGAGATCAGATAGGGATCAGAAGGTGAGAGGGTAATCTCTACACTAAAGCTAAAATTAACCTTACAAGCTACCTAATTAACCTCTTCACTGCTGGGAATAATAGAAGTGTGGTGCACAGCTGCAATTAGCGGCATTCTAATTACCAAAAACCAATGGTAAAGCCATGTATGTCTGCTATTTCTGACAAAAGGGGATCCCAATCATTTGTCTCATGATTACACAAGCTGTATGTAAATAATTTCAGTGAGAAACCCAAAGTTTGTGAAAAAGTTAACAATTTTTTTAATCTAAACGCATTTGGTGGGGAAATGGTGGCATAAAATATAACAAAATGGACCTAATTCAAACCCTTGGGTTGCCTGCTTAAAACAATATGTAGTTTTGACAGGTAAATATAAAAAGCAAGGTTTGACTTCTGTTTAAATGGAGTGATAGCAAAAAATGCTCCAGTAATTTGAGTTTCATGTCCCTTTAATACTGGAATGATTATTAATGCACATTCTGGCGCCCTTCGTTTGCTTTATTTCTTGTGTAGCGCAGTTTGCAGTGATCCTTTCACTGGTGTTTAGGTGTTTGCTTATGACATTCTGTTCCCGTATAATTGTAATAGAAACCCTTCCGGCTGTTTAGTCTGCTTTGAGGTGCAGAGCGTGCAACACTAATTACAGAAGCTTTAATTTGTATACCATGTACTAAAGCTGACCTGCTAACGGCACCAGGACGATAACAGCCTAACAATACAAACCGTATTGAAGACATGAGCCAGGAATGTAAACTGATAACATATTAGGGTGGCAAATGTTTTATACAAAAATAATGTATAAACAAGCAAAGTGCGCTGTAATTTGGATGAAAATATTTTCTTACTGCGACTCTCTCAGGCACACTGTGTGAGAAACACTAATCTACACAACAGACAGAATTGGTCTCATAGGGTAACTTTACAGCTCTGTCTAATTAGAAAGAATAACATTTTGTTAACCTCAGTCTAAAATTAATTTGACCTATAGATTGTAAGCTCTTTGGAACAGGGCTCTCATTTAGGCACGGATATTTAAAACCTCTCTGCTCAGGTGAAATATTCGAAAATGATCCTCCAAATATAGCTTTACTTCTCTAAGGGACATAACCTGCATTTCTGTATATGAAGGAGAGACAAGCCTAGTGCTATATAGCACTGCATGAAATGATAGTTCTGCTGCATTTATACTTTGTACATTTTATTACATTTATACTTATTTTATTTTGTGTACAGCAGTGTATTTAAAGGGATATGAACCCCACTTTTTCATGATTCAGATAGAGCAGGACATTTTCATCAACTCTTAAATTTACTCCTATTATCAATTTTTCTTCATTCTCTTGGTATGATTAATTTAAAAGCGGGAATGTAAGCTTAGGAGCCGGGTAAATGTAGCCACCAATCAGCAAGCACTATCCAGGGTGCTAAACCAAAGATGGGCCGGCTCATAAGCTTACATTCCTGCTTTTTCAAATAAAGATACCAAGAAAATGAAGAAAATTGATAATATGAGTAAATTAGAAGTTGCTTAAAATTGCTGCTCTATCTGATTCATGAAAGAAACCATTTGGGTTCAGTATTCCTTTAAAGTAAGTGTATTGATAATTTTGAGCAAACTTCACCTGTATACAGCTGGTGAGATAAATCAGTGAGATCAGCTTGTTTAAAATGCTTTGAAAATGTCACAAGACTTGTGAGAGAGCTTCAGACATACACTGGTAACTCCCCTTTTCAGTCCAGGGATCTGACCTGTCCCTGTCACTTTCTGAAAGTGTCGGTTTTAGTTTGCAATGCAGCAAGTACAAAGTGCAATTTAATTTGTATATATAAACAGAAATATACAAAGTATTATCCTAATTTGTTAAAGTAATAATGTTTCAAAACATTATTAGAGTTTTCAAAATAACTGCTAGAGCTAAATGTATTAAAATATAAATGAGAAAGTGCAAAGCTTTCATAACATTATTGTTCATTGTTTCAGTTGTGTTAACCTTTTATTTACATTCCATAAATTTTGTTTCATTTAAAAAATATTTTTCTTTAAAGAAGAAATGAGCAAAGGCAGATGCTTTCAACAACAACAACATGCCAATAAAAAATTGCTTTGTTTAAACAGCAAACTCTGATCCACAACATAATGGAAATTTTAGTCTAAATAAACAAAGAAAACTTAAAAGTCTTAAAGCCAATTTACAAAGCTGTTCTTGCAAAACACACAGTCAAGTTGAAGCATTGTGATTAATTCCACGTACTGTACTTGATACCATGTCTGCTTTTGATTTACGTATGCTTTGCGGTGTCTGATGGCTTGAATGAAAGCGTCTGAAAATGCATGCATCATCCTCTTTTATGTTTTGGGCTTCAGGTAATTTCTAAAACATAAATTTTCTTTATTAGGGATGTTGGTTATTTATATCCTTTGACAAATCACTTTTTTGGAGTTTAACTTATTTCTCTGTTTGCTGTACCTTGTCAGATTGTTATTTTATAACCTCAGTTATTCCTATATGTAATTGGCCTCCGCAGGGGAAATTAGATAAGATAAACAGGCTTTTTAAACCTAGAATAAATCCCTTTCAATATAATGTGCCTGTTGTTATATAGAATTATAGCTTTATTGGTATTTCTTCCATATTAAAGGGACATGAAACCGAAAAAATGTATTTTAGAGCAGGTGATTTTAAACAACTTTCCAATTTACTTATATTATCAAATTTGCTTCATTCTCTTGATATCATTAGTTGAAGGAGCAGCTATCCACTACTGGGAGCTAGCTGAACAGATCTGGTGAACCAATGAAAATAGTCATTTGTGTGCAGCCACCAATCAGCAGCTAGCTCCCAGTAATGCACTACTACTCTTGAGCCCACCTAGGTATACTTTTTAACTAAATATACCAAGAGAAAGAAGCAAGTTAAATAATATAAATAAATCAGAAAGTTGTTTAAAATCACATGCTCTATCTGAATCATGAAAGAAAAAAAAATGTGGGTTTTATATCTCTTTAAAATTGCTGATTTGATTTAAATAATGCATCTGCATATCGTTCTCATGCTATTAAATAATAATATACTATAAAGTAATATATATTATAACATAAAGGGACAGAAGCGCCACATGGCCCAATATTGTATGGAACAATGATAATTAATGGTATATGTGACAATTGCACTCACATGTGGTAGGACACCCCTAGTGGTGTAGATGGAACGATCTGGGATCAAATACAGTCACCCAGAAAATTGGCCTGTGGTGGATATTCAGATATCTGTAGAGAAGACAAGGGTGCCTATATGGCCTAGTATTGTTGGAACAAGCAGTGAGAAGTAAGGTTAAATATACACTCACATTTAGTAGAGCACCTCCCTTGGTGCTATAGAGGCAAGTTGGGATCAATAAAGTCACCCAGTAGACTTATTCTCCAGTAGTCAGGAACTCCCAGTAGTCCAATCTCAGAGTGAGGATGTGTAACAAAAAAATATGGTAAGGCAGCAAGTGGTAAGTTTGGCAAAACGTACTTTATTAAAATAGATAAAAACAATTACAACCCGTTTCTCAGCCAACCAGTGGCTGTTTCATCAGGCTTTATCTATATATAGTAATATATATTATGTGTGTGATTATATAATCTATTATACTATAACTTAATATATATTATATGTGTGATTATATATTATATTATATATAAATGAAAGTTAGATGCGCCTAAAAAATTGTCATACGTGATAACTACACTATTGTAGTAAAATTATAACTAAATATATTTAAAAATTCAATATCGAAAAACACTAAAAACTAAAAATGCTATTGTAAAACAAACAGATATAGTGGTAATAATAATGCCATGATAATCAGTATACAGCTTCAATAAAGCAGGTATCACAACAGGTGAAAGACTCTAAAAGAATCTCTAGCAATAAGAGATCTATTAGTGTCTATTCAAATACCTAAGGACTCATATATAACATACGGTCTAGCGATAATGAAAAACATCGCAAATGTATCACCATAAATAACACATATAATAATACCGGAACACAAAAGTACATATACCCATCAACACATCGATATTACTTGTAAAGTGAATAGTTCATGGATATTCCAACGATCCGTGGAGTGATAGTCCATCAAAAATCCTCGTAGATGAACGTCGGATGTATCAGACCAAAGGCTGCAGACTTCTTCCAAACACTTGATGGCAATTCAAGTAAAACAAATCTGTAGAAAGGGGAGAGCAGAAGAAGGCGCCACAATAGTGCACAATCAGTGTAACTAGGTCTCCACGCTCGCAGTAAATGATTATACTTACAAAGTATAAAGCACTTGATAAGTGCCACAAATGCCTACTGGACCTTTAACAGCTGTCCTCACGATATACAGCAGAACCCCCACGGAGCAGTGCTGCCTGGAGACAAGCGGATTATGTCCTTTGGAAACTTCCTCCACTGAAACCAACTAGGATATTGTAAACCTCTTGAGCACGCTTTAGCAAAGTTCTGAAAAAAGAGTACCGCTCAGGCAAAACTGATTCAGATGTAAAGAAAGTCGTGAAGTCAAATGACTAAAAATAATATATGATTTTATTAAAACAGGATAAAATACACAACGTGTTTCCCGGTCACACTGACCATTGTATATAAAACAATGGACATTCACGACTTAAAAAGCTATAACTTAATATATATTATATATGTTATTATATAATATTATTACTTAATAAATATATATATAATGTGTTATTGTATAATATTATAGTATACTATAACTTAATATGTATTATATGTGTTGTATAATATTATCCTATAACTTAATATGTATTATATGTGTTATATAATATTATACTATAACTTTTATGTGTTATTATACAATATATTATACTATAACGTAATATATATTATATGTATTATTATAGAATATTATATTATACTGTATCTTTATATGTGTTATATTTTATAATATATTATTATATTATACTATAACTTAATATATATTGTGTGATTATATAATATTATGGTATACTATAACTTAATATATATTATGTGTTATTATATATTACATTATTATTTAATATATTATATGTATTATTATATAATACTATATTATGATATAACTTTATATATATATATATATATATATTTAATATGTGTAATTGTATAATATTATGTTACACTATAGCTTAATATATATTATATGTGTTATTATATAATATAGTATACTATAGTGTAATATATATATATATATATATATATATATATATATATATATATATATATATATACAGGGAGTGCAGAATTATTAGGCAAATTAGTATTTTGACCACATCATCCTCTTTATGCATTTTGTCTTACTCCAAGCTGTATAGGCTCGAAAGCCTACTACCAATTAAGCATATTAGGTGATGTGCATCTCTGTAATGAGAAGGGGTGTGGTCTAATGACACCCTATATCAGGTGTGCATAATTATTAGGCAACTTCCTTTCCTTTGGCAAAATGGGTCAAAAGAAGGACTTGACAGGCTCAGAAAAATCAAAAATAGTGAGATATCTTGCAGAGGGATGCAGCACTCTTAAAATTGCAAAGCTTCTGAAGCGTGATCATCGAACAATCAAGCATTTCATTCAAAATAGTCAACAGGGTCGCAAGAAGCGTGTGGAAAAACCAAGGCGCAAAATAACTGCCCATGAACTGAGAAAAGTCAAGCGTGCAGCTGCCAAGATGCCACTTGCCACCAGTTTGGCCATATTTCAGAGCTGCAACATCACTGGAGTGCCCAAAAGCACAAGGTGTGCAATACTCAGAGACATGGCCAAGGTAAGAAAGGCTGAAAGACGACCACCACTGAACAAGACACACAAGCTGAAACATCAAGACTGGGCCAAGAAATATCTCAAGACTGATTTTTCTAAGGTTTTATGGACTGATGAAATGAGAGTGAGTCTTGATGGGCCAGATGGATGGGCCCGTGGCTGGATTGGTAAAGGGCAGAGAGCTCCAGTCCGACTCAGACGCCAGCAAGGTGGAGGTGGAGTACTGGTTTGGGCTGGTATCATCAAAGATGAGCTTGTGGGGCCTTTTCGGGTTGAGGATGGAATAAAGCTCAACTCCCAGTCCTACTGCCAGTTTCTGGAAGACACCTTCTTCAAGCAGTGGTACAGGAAGAAGTCTGCATCCTTCAAGAAAAACATGATTTTCATGCAGGACAATGCTCCATCACACGCGTCCAAGTACTCCACAGCGTGGCTGGCAAGAAAGGTATATGATATATAATGACATGGCCTCCTTGTTCACCTGATCTGAACCCCATTGAGAACCTGTGGTCCATCATCAAATGTGAGATTTACAAGGAGGGAAAACAGTACACCTCTCTGAACAGTGTCTGGGAGGCTGTGGTTGCTGCTGCACGCAATGTTGATGGTGAACAGATCAAAACACTGACAGAATCCATGGATGGCAGGCTTTTGAGTGTCCTTGCAAAGAAAGGTGGCTATATTGGTCACTGATTTGTTTTTGTTTTGTTTTTGAATGTCAGAAATGTATATACGTGAATGTTGAGATGTTATATTGGTTTCACTGGTAAAAATAAATAATTGAAATGGGTATATATTTGTTTTTTGTTAAGTTGCCTAATAATTATGCACAGTAATAGTCACCTGCACACACAGATATCCCCCTAAAATAGCTATAACTAAAAACAAACTAAAAACTACTTCCAAAACTATTCAGCTTTGATATTAATGAGTTTTTTGGGTTCATTGAGAACATGGTTGTTCAATAATAAAATTAATCCTCAAAAATACAACTTGCCTAATAATTCTGCACTCCCTGTATATGTATATACTATATGTGTTATTGTATATTTTATATTATACTATAACTTAATATATATTATATTTTATAATATATTATTATACTATAACTATATATATATATATATGTATATGTGTGTGTGTGTGATTATATTATATTATACTATCTATAAACTTAATATATATTATGTGTGTTTTATAATATATTATAATATAACTTTATATATATTATATGTGTTATTGTATAATATTATAGTATACTATAACTATATATATGTTAATACATATTATATTATATGGTAACTTAATATATATTATATGTGTTATTATATAATATATTATACTATAACCAAATATATTATATGTGTTATTGTCCAATATTATATTATACTATTACAATATATATTATGTGTTATATTATACTATAACTTAATATATATTATAGGTGTTATTATATTATACTATAACTATATATATATATATATATATATATGTGTGTTATTGTAAAATATTATATTATACTATAACTTAATATATATTATGGGGTCCATTTATCATTGTGCAGATGGACATGATCCGCTATAGCAAACCATGTCCGCCCCACATCGATAAATGCAGACAGCATACGCTGTCGGCATTTATCATTGTACCAGCAGTTCTTGTGACCTGCTGGTGCAATACCACCCCCTGCAGATTTGCGGCCAATCGGCCTATAGCAGGGGGTGTCAATAAACCAGATAGTATTCGATCAGGTTGGTTTCTGTCCGCCACCTCAGAGCAGGCGGACAGGTTATGGAGCAGCGGTCTTTAGACTTTAGACATAACTTGTGTTTCTGGCGAGCCTGAAGGCTCACCAGAGACACGGGGCATCATGCTCCGTTCGGAGCTTGATAAATAGATCCCTATATGTGTTATTGTGTAATATTATATTATATTATACTTTAACTTAATATATATTATGTGTTATTATATATTATACTATACTATAACTTAATAAATATTATATGTGTTATTATATATTATACTATAACTTAATATATATTATATGTGTTATTATATATTATACTATAACTTAATATATATTATATGTGTTATTATATATTATATTATACTATAACTTAATAAATATTATGTGTTATATAATATTATATTATACTATAACTTAATATATATTATGTGTTATTATATATTATATTATACTAAACTTAATATATATTATATGTTTTATTATATGTTATATTATACTATAACTTAATATATATTATGTTATATATTATATTATACTATAACTTAATAAATATTATGTGTTATATAATATTATATTATACTATAACTTAATATATATTATATGTGTTATTATATATTATATTATACTATAACTTAATAAATATTATGTGTTATATAATATTATATTATACTATAACTTAATATATATTATATGTGTTATTATATATTATACTATAACTTAATATATATTATATGTGTTATTATATATTATACTATAACTTAATATATATTATATGTGTTATTATATATTATACTATAACTTAATATATATTATATGTGTTATTATATATTATACTATAACTTAATATATATTATATGTGTTATTATATATTATATTATACTATAACTTAATAAATATTATGTGTTATATAATATTATATTATACTATAACTTAATATATATTATATGTGTTATTATATATTATATTATACTAAACTTAATATATATTATATGTGTTATTATATATTATATTATACTATAACTTAATATATATTATATGTGTTATTATATATTATATTATACTATAACTTAATAAATATTATGTGTTATATAATATTATATTATACTATAACTTAATATATATTATATGTGTTATTATATATTATATTATACTAAACTTAATATATATTATATTATACAAAATAGAATATTGCCGCACATCCACTTCTAAATTATCAAAACATTTTAAATATTGCAAAAAATCACCTAAGCTGATATATTAAAATTGGGATCTTAGTCGCACAATAGGGCCATATTTTGCTTAAGCCAGTCACCAACTTACAAGGTGTCCCAACGTTGACTGTTCCTAACACTGCAATGTGATGCCTTTCTGGGCTATAACATTCCTGCTTTAACTATGCATTTAAGAATCAGCCTCTCTGGCTTTATACAAACTTCCAATGTACTATAATGAGAGCACCTGAGTACTTGGTGGGGTGGGGTGCTAGAAACCACAAAGATGGTTAGTCTTCCTTTAAATACAAATACAAATGTTTCAGCATACCTTACCAAATAATTACACAAAATAGAATATTGCCGCACATCCCCTTCTATATTATCAAAACATTTGAAATATTACAGAAAATCACCTAAGATTAAGTTTAATAAGTCTATATTATCAAAACATTTTAAACTTAAGCTTAGGTGATTTTTTGCAATATTTAAAATGTTTTGATAATATAGAAGTGTCTCATCGTCTCCCATAAAAGGGGCACTAAAAAAATAATCATTCTGTTAGCAGCCTTTTCGTGGAGATATTTCCCTAATAAAGCGATCCTGTTGGATACTTTAATTCTATTTAATGCCTTTGTTGAGCCTTATGAAATGACATGGTAAGCAGAGCTATATATGTACTGTGCACACTAAAAGAAACTATCAAATAATGGTGCTGTACTGTGGTCTATATACAAAAAAAGACCTAAACGTTCATGCAACTCATTGTGTTAATGACTGTACATCCCAGTACTCCAGAAATAGTTTTGTGCATAATGTTATTGAATCACTGGGCATTGTCTCTAGTACTGACAGAGCTAATAGATTAGATCCAAACGGTGCAAATATATTAACTCTAGCGAATGCTTCAGTTCCTAAATTCAGTTAAAGGGACATCAACTATAAATATAAATCTGACTTTTTGTGTCCACCATAGTATTAAGAAAAAAAGTAGTAATATTATTTAACTTAATAAAATTCCTCTCTCTATGTTTATTTAATTTAAATACTGGTTACTTACTCTATCCCCAGATTTAATGTTGTAGTATACAGAGACCCTGAATGGTGTGTGCATAATATACCCTTGACTTTCGCATATGCACATGCATAGTCCATATAAACCAGACTATTTGTATGCCCTGAGACTGGCATCTTTTACACAACCTGGAGCCAATTTTTGAGCATACACAGGCTCTGAAAGGTGCATGCACACTGTGAACAAGCTTAAAGGGACACTGAACCCAAAAAAATTGTTTTGTAATTCAGAAAGAGCATGCAATTTTAAGCAACTTTCTAATTTACTCCTATTATCAATTTTTCTTTGTTCTCTTGCTATATTTATTTGAAAAATAAGGCATCTATGTTTTTTTTTGGGTTCAGTACTCTGGACAGCAACTTTTTATTGGTGGATGAATTTATCCACCAATCAGCAAGGACAACCCAGGTTGTTCACCAAAAATGGGCCGGCATCTAAACTTACATTCTTGCATTTTAAATAAAGATACCAAGAGAATGAAGAAAATTTGATAATAGGAGTAAATTAGAAAGTTGCCTAAAATTTCATGCTCAATCTGAATCATGAAAGAAAAATTTTGGGTACAGTGTCCCTTTAAGTATGAGTGAAGCGCATTCATAAAGTGTATGCACCAATAAGAATCTGTATAGGAAGAGGCATTTTCTGGAACTACATTATTACATTTCATATATTGTAATTTATTGTGTTTTTTAAAGGAACATGATTCAGATAGAACAGGTAATTTTAAACAACTTTCTAATTTTCCTCTATTATCAAAATTTCTTCATTCTTTTGGTATCTTTTGTTGAAAAGCAGGTACGTAAGCTTAGGAGCCGACCCATTTGTGGAGCACTATATGGCAGCAGTTTTGCAAGAATGTTATTCATTTACAAGAGCACTATATAGCAGCACTATTTCCTGCTGTGTAGTGCACCAGATGCTACCTAGGTATCTTTTCAATGCAGAATATCACAGGAACAGAGCACATTTGATAATAGAAGTAAATCGGAAACTTTTTTTAAACGGTCAGCAGCTTGTACCACTTTAAAATCTCAAATAATCATTGGCCGTATATATTTGTATGTTCTTAATTTAAGTAAATAAAGGAATTGCAGAGACAAAAAACGTTGGGTAAATTATTCTTCCACCTTAGTGTGGGATTTGCCGTTTTTAAGGAGCAGCTGAGCAATGGAATATTTTCTCTTGCTAATTACAGACCTTTTATTATGCTTTTCATTATCTGAGTCTTGTGAGATGATGATTTTAACCACTTTCTTTTCAAATATCTGCACTGTGGGAACCAGGACATCTGTTTGATTTCCACTCTGAAATGAATTTTGGCAGCAGTGAATTTTTTTTAACAATACTGTGGTCATTTAGCTGCTGGCGGCCGGTTACAAGTAAAAGACGCTTACACACAAATGCCGCCTTACCTTGTTCATTTAATTGTATGAGACTTACAGCTGACTTCCAGTTATTAAAAAATCTCTTTTTACCCTAATAATTTGAGACACATTATTATTAGGGTTTCTGTGACATGAACACAATTAAAACAACTTTTGTGTTTTGGAAAGAACACAATAAAATAAGTAGTTTTGCTTTTTAGGTATTGAATTGTATATTTTTTATGTGGAATAATTGATTTTTTTTTCTGTTTAGTAAGGTGGCATCAGTTATGTTCTGAGAAAGTACCTGTGTGTCTGCTCAGGTCAGTTTTGATATTTTGTGATGGTTTAGATTTTCATTATGTTTTGGACTAAATTGTGTAGATAGTGTCCATTTCTACTGGCGTCAGTTTGCAGACATGCTATCTGTATTCAATTCGGAAGGGGAAAATAATATATCTGATTTTATGGACTGTCATCTTTGAATATTCTTCACTACAGATAATATTTAATAGTAATATATTTAGTATCCTGGTATTGTGTGCAATTTTGCATTGGATTTGAACTATAAACCATCCATAGGCGTGGCCAGTACACCAGTTAGGTAACTAATTGATTGCTCTGCTACATAGTGTCTAAGGAATGCATTTTGCAAATGTTTGCAACTAAGGGTTTGAAATGGTAGCACTTTACAAAGTAGCAATTTAATAAATGAGTATTATTTGTAAAAATTCCCAGTAAATAAAAGGAAAAAACTACAATGCACTGAAGAGAATAGACAGTCAGTTCTCGTTAAAGGCACCTCCTCTCTAACATGAGATGTTTGCTACGTGAAAATGTCAGAGGTCATAATTACTAAATACCCTAATGAAAATAAATTCTTATAAAGGACCCATTTATCAAGGTGGTCACTTCCCTGAAAGCCATTGCTTGCACCTCTCGGATGTACCTTTGACAGTCATGTTAGTAAAAATACTTTCACCTTATAGCGGCTAAAAGTAAAGAATAGCAAAGGAATGATAACTTATGTGTATGAGTACCTTCACGGGTCTCTAGCAAAACAGATCCCAGTAGCCAAAAAATAGCTTAGTGGCAGGAAATGTCAGCGCTCGGGACTTATATAAAAAAGACGTTGAGCACTGCAAGAAGTGTTACAGAACTTGTCAGGTGAAATGATTCCCCCAGGGATACTACGGATCTCCACAATGAGCAGAACATTTTGTGATTTTTAGGCACTGAATTAATAAGGGGATTACTGAAGATTTTGATTTGTTGTTTCCCAGTACTGTTACCATTGTAATATATGTAACAAAAATAACCAAATTCTACAATAGTAACATATTAATATAGTAGATGAGGTTTAAACAGGACAGAAGTCCATTGAGTTCAGTCTATACAGATCCTACTTGATTTACAATAAATTATATATCTGATTTCTGTTTTTAGCCAGAAATGTATCTAAGCCATTTTTAAATGTATCTAATGTATTGGTACCTACTACCTCCTTAGTCAGTCAGTTCTACAATTTGATTGCTTTACAGTGAAAAATATGTTTATATTGCTAGAGAATAAGGGGCCGATTTATTCATGTGCGGGAAGACATGATCCGCTGTAGTGGATCATGTCCACCTCACATCAATAAATGCTGACAGGATACACTGTCAGCATTTATCATTACACAAGCATTTTTAGTGAATTGCATGTGCAATGCCGCCCCTTGCACATTTGCGGCTAATCGGACACTAGCAGGGGGTGTCAATCATCCAGATCGCATCCTCAGAGGTGGCGGACGAGTTAAGGAGCAGCGGTCTTACGACTGCTGCTTCTTAACTTAGGTTTCCAGCGAGCCTAAAGACTGCACGGAAACAGCAGCATATGCTGCTTCTTAAATCGGCCCCTAAATCTATTTATATAAAGTAATCATATCACCTCTTAAGCGCCTTTCTTCTAGAGAAAACAGACCCAGTTTGGCTAACCTTTCCTCATAGTCTAATAGGACAATTTTTTTTTAATCTTGACTATGTTAAAATAACCATCAATAAATGTGGGGAAACTGTCTGGGCGCCTTATTGATTTCTTTCGTCTCTGCCACCTAAAAGCTATCGAATTTAAATCACAAATGATGCCAATATCTACATAAACAAATTGTTTAAATAAAATTGAAAATCATTGCATTGAATGGTGCACAAGAGTTAATTTTTTTGAGAAAGGCTGTGTGCAATCTAACGCCAATAATGATCTTGCGAATATTCAATACCACAACTGTCTTATGGTTTTTAATAGAGATAGCTGCTCGTTAACTTTGAATCATAATCACAGTTTTGACAGAAGATGACACGTGGATTCAAAGTTAACGACTTGTTAAATAGGGGCCAAATGTGCTGTCATACAGTGTACCAATGTGTATATATACAGCAAGCATTTAGTTTGCTAAATTGTTATTTTTGTTTTAGATGTTAAAGGGGCAGTAAAGTTAAAATTAATCTTTCATGATTCAGATAGAGCATGCATTTTTAAACAACTTTCCAATTTACATATATGGTCTTAATTGCTTCATTCTCTTTGTGTCCTTTGTTAAATACCATACCTAAGTAGACTTAGTAGAAGCAATGCACTACTGAACGCTAGCTGCTGATTGGTGGCTGCACATATATGCCTCTTGTCATTGGCTCACCAGATCTGCTCAGCTAGTTCCTAGTATTCCATTGCTTCTCATGCATCAACAGATACTAAGATAATTAAGCCAATTTGATAATAGAAGTAAACAGGAATTTATTTTTTAATTGTATGCTCTATTTGAATCATGAAAAAATAAAAACTGTTCATTTGTTGAGCATAGAAAAGCTTAAAAAGCAATTAACGTAAAGCACAATGTGTGTGGTCCCCTAACCTAGTGTTTAGTAATAAGCACATGGTTTTATGGGTGCTAAACAGATACTAAGAGCCTTTTATGAAAGGCTGGATGCCCATGATTCAGAATTTTGGTGACATTCTAAATCATGGGCACCCAGCCTTTCATATACGGGGCTATGCTGGACTTTTGTCTCACTCAAATGGCTACTGAGCAAAGTTTCCTACTAATGCAGGAACAAGAAGTACCTATTAATGATCAATTAGTATTAACGGCAAGCACCTATCTCCCAATGAATATTAGCGTTACCAAGAAGTGCCTAACAACTAATATGTATTAGTAGAAGGAAGTGCCTAACATCCATAATGATTTGCAGGAAGTGCCTAAGATTTACAGAAAGTGTCTAACATCCAATAAGGAATTACAGGAAGTACCTAACATTCAATATGAATTTGCCAAAAAAGTGCCTAACATTCAATATGAATTTGCAGAAAGTGCCTAACTCCAATAAGGAATTACAGGAAGTGCCTAACATCCAATAAGTATTTACAGGAAGTGCCTAACATTTCATAAGGATTACAGGAGGTGCATAACATCCAATAAGGATTTACAGGAAGTGTCTGACATTTAATAAGGATTTGTAGGAAGTGCTTAACATTCAATATGAATTTGCAGAAAGTGCCTAACATCCAATAAGGATTTACAGGAAGTGAATAACATTTAATAAGGATTTACAGGAAGTGCCTAACATCCAATAAGGAATTACAGGAAGTGCCTAACATTTAATAAGGATTTGTAGAAAGTGCCTAACATTCAATATGAATTTGCAGAAAGTGCCCAACATCCAATAAGGATTTACAGGAAGTTCCTAACATAAGGATTTACAGGAAGTGCCTAACATTTAATAAGGATTACAGGAAGTGCCTAACTTCCAATAAGGATTTACAGGAAGTGCCTGACATTTAATAAGGATTTGTAGGTAGTGCCTAACATCCAATAAGGATTTGTAGGTAGTGCCTAACATCCAATAAGGATTACAGGAAGTGCCTAACTTCCAATAAAGATTTACAGGAAGTGCCTGACATTTAATAAGGATTTGTAGGTAGTGCCTAACATCCAATAAGGATTTGTAGGTAGTGCCTAACATCCAATAAGGATTTGTAGGAAGTGCCTGACAACCAATAAGCATTAGTAAGATGTACACTACTGATACAGCTGTATCCATTTCAATTTAGTTTTAATTAGCAAAAACCATTATGTTTAGCTGTTGTTCTTTCCCATGGATGACAGAAAAATGTTTTGAGTACAGTGTCCCTTTTTATTTGTGTTTTAAGAAAACCCTTTTCCCTGTATCTCTCTCCTTCTGATTAGCCTGGTTAATACTGTCCATTTAACTACATAACATCACTGGAATGGAACTGAGGACGTGTTATGTCATGCACTGTTCTCAAGGTGGCTTTAGTATAATAAATCTTAGTAGCAGGTGCCTTGTATATTGATACTTATTAGCCCTGTTTATTAACATGTGGACTGACAATGTTCCTAGGCAGGGAAACTGTCTGCTTTTGGGGAGACTGATGCAGCACTCGCTGTCAGAATTTAAGATTGTACAAGCAGCCCCACCTCCTGCTCTCACACAACCAATTGCTCAAGAGCAGAGCTTGTCAATCATCCTGGATGAAGGTGGTGAAGAGATTAGGGACCAGTGTTCTAAAGGCCTCTGCTTCTTAATCTGCAGTACATAATAAATAGTAAATATAAAAAAAAAACTTTGCAATTTACTTTCATTATTTATTTTGTCCCCTTTTCCTATAATTCCATTCTGGAATTGTGAGCCTTTCAGCTCCTGTTACAAATGGAAGTGCAGAATATTGTTATATACCACACAGTCATTGGCTGCACACTCTAGTGACCTATTTATAACTGTCCCTAATTGGCCAAAACAAAGAATGTAACCTAAGTTACAACATGGCAGCTGCCATTGTTTTATAGACACTAAAACTTTACACTTGTTTTGCCAGCTAATGAAAGTTTAAAAAATCCATCTAGATGATATTCTTAGCCTAATCTTTTCTTTGAATGCATCATTCTATCTAGCATTTATTTAGTGTGTAATGTCCCTTTAAGCTGTTCTTTAGTAAACAGAAATAAGCCATAATTTATTCTGGAATTATTCTTTTATTAGTTATGCACTTTTCTTCTGAGATATCTGTAATCTTAACATTTTTTTTTGTCCCAGTTCTTTACCCGCTGCACAACAGTATCACTGACGGATCAAAAGACACCATGCATTAATAACTGTGGCGGTCTGATATGATCAAACAAACAGCCCGAAGGATTAGATAGGGGAAACTGCATACTGATATCTATCAAGGCTACTCTCACGATTAAATATACAGTATATTCTCATAAAGGATATCAGATTGCTATAATTGTGAGCATATTTCCATTTAGATTTATATAGTACAGAATAAACTTAGTTGCTTAGTGATCTGACATCCTGTCTGCTCAGTGAATAGGACTACGGCGCTGGTCAGTAGCTTATGACTATTATTTATACAAAAGGATATTACAACAGAGAATGTGGGGGGGATATAAAATTCCAGCAATTAAACAAAGCAACTATTGCATGAAAATGAAAAGTAAATAGTTTGTACCTAACTGGAACAGGTCATTTCATGCTTTTGGTCAGACATAGATAGCCCCCACAGCTGCATTAAAGGGATATGACGCCCAAAAAAATTATTTTGGGAGCATGCGATTTTAAACAATTTACAAATTTACTTCTATTATCAATTTTTCTTTGTTCTCTTGGTATCTTTTGTTGAAAAGCAGAGACATAAGCTTAGGAGCCGGCCCATTTCTGGAGCAGGATATGACAGCTGTTTTGCAAGAATGTTACACATTTGCAAGAGCACTATATGGCAGCACTATTTCCTGCCGTGTAGTGCACCAGATGCTACCTAGGTATCTCTTCAGCACAGAATATCATAATAGAAGTAAATTTGAAAACTTTTTTAAAGTTATATGTTCTGTCTGAATCACAAGATAGTTTTTTTTTTAGGGTTTCATATCCCTTTAATGCACAATGGCTGGCATGAGCAATTTCTACAGAGGGCGTTGTGCTCATTGGTTGATGTGGACAAACCCTCACAGCCAGGCCCAGCTCTCTGTGTGACACCTAAGAAATGTTGAAGAATTCTAATTTAGATAAAACTGCTACTTAGATTTAAGCTCTGTAGGGAGCAGATCCGAGTGTCCCCTGTAACAGTTGGTCCGTTGCTAGGAGACAACAAATGGAGGTAAAAGATGTAATATATAGGGCAGCACAACCTTTAAAAGTTTCCCAAGTGAGCGCGTTGCTTTCAGGGCTCTGAAGCCCCTAATCCATGTACAGTTCTTCAAAAAAACACCAGCTGGCCGCCACAAAAATACTCAGCATTCTTTAGGTGACTGGGCACAACGCTCCCACCAAAATCCCCCACTCTTGATCCAACCATGTATATTTTTCACAATGGAGCAGTTATTTTACCCCATGGCTGTCCGTAATATAAACATCAAACATTTTACCTCTTCAGCTGCTCTACCACACATAAATAGTAGTAAATGTACCCCCTTGACTGTCGCTCATTACTTCCTGCTCCATATCTGTACTATTTTAAGGCATAGGAAGCCTTTCACATTTAACTGGACTTTAAAAAACAAATGGACATTTAACTGTCCAGTGTTTTTGAGAAGATTTTACTGGACTGCCTGATAAAATACTGGTCTGTCCTGTTTAATACTGGACATTTGGCAACCTTAGTCAAAACAGTTTTAAAAAAAAAGTTTGAGCATTTATTGTTTACTTTTCTCAAAATCAGTTACAAAAAGACTTTAGGTCATTGGCAGCCGTGTACAAGGGGCAAGAACGTCTAAATTAAACTCTCACGCTTCAGTTAGTGTGAGCTATTTTTACAACTTCCCAAATGTATTTCTATTATCAAGCGTAGGCTGAAGTTTTTATCAAATAATTTGTCTAGAAAATCCCCATAGACTAAAATGGTGAAACTTATAGAAAACTCATGGATAAACTTTTTCTAAAGCATTGCGATCATTCCTTTACTTTGTTATCCTAGAATACTTTGTTGAAGAACATATCTTGAGCATGCATGTGACTCGAGTACTATTTGACATCAGTATATGCAGCAGCAACAATGGATAAGATTGTTACAAAGACTGCTGTCATATAGTACAGTGTTTTTCAACCAGTGTGCCGTGAGAGATCCTCAGGTGTGCCGCGGCAGACTGACAACAGTGCGGGGGTGTCCCTCTTTCAAATTTTGAAATATTGGGAGGTATGTGACAGGCTCATCAGGCATCATTTACAACCATGACATTGATATTCATTCACAGATAATCATTATGATTGTTTGTGAATGAATGTCATTATGTCATGTATAGTTTGTAGGAGGCATGGCATGACAGCACAGTACAGTGTGTATATATATATACTGTATATATATCCTGTATTAGGCTACAATGTGTTATTTTGTAAAAAATTTTAATGTAAAAAAGTGTGCCACGGCAAAAAAAAAAGGTTGCAAATCACTGAAATAGTACACAAGACACCAGCATGCTCACAAGCATATCTAGGTATTATGATCTTCAACAAAAGATCATAGGAAAACAAAGTAAATTTGATAATTAATAGCTGTCCCTTGGTGGCTATACACATATGCCTCTTCTTAGTGTCTTACCTGGTGTGTTCAGCTAGTTCACATTAGTGTATTACTGCTCTGGAACTGATTTTAACTATGTGTTTAACCCCGTTGCAGAAGTTATATGCTGTAGTCATTTGCAAACAATAGTACAATAATAAAATAATCTAGCACCCAGCATTTTATTGTTAACACTTGTATGTTCCTATAACAGTGTCGGGGGAGCATTATGAAGTAGCCGGGGGACATTATTAAGTAGCTGGGGGAGCATTATGTAGTAGCCGAGGGGCATTATGAAGTAGCCGGGGGGCATTATGAAGTAGCCGAGGGGCATTATGAAGTAGCCGGGGAGTATTATGAAGTAGCCGGGGGGCATTATGAAGTAGCCGGGGGCCTTATGAAGTAGCCGGGGGGCATTATGAAGTAGCCGGGGGGCATTATGAAGTAGCCGGGGGGCCTTATGAAGTAGCCGGGGGCCTTATGAAGTAGTATTATGAAGAATTTTAGCTAGGTGGTCAGTAGAATCAGCCAAACCCTGCTATCATTTAGTGCTCTTGCAAAAGTATAACATTGTTAAAAGTATTCTTGCAAAAATGCGGCCATTTACAAAAGAGAATGAAGAAAAATTTGATAATAGAAGTAAATTAGAAAGCTGCTTAAAATTTCTGCTCTATCTGAATCATGAAAGAAAAAATGTGGCTTTAGTGTCCCTTTAAGATACGGCAGCCATTATATTTTAGTGAATAGAATCCCTGGAATTACATAGGGACTCTCTTCCTCAGCTGAAAAGCCTCTCCAACTTAGAGAATATAGGTCAGGGTTAGTAGTAATTGTGAAATGGGAATAGCAATACATTGATGGGTCAGCATGGCGTTTATTTGTATTAGGAGAGCGCCTGGGGGAATATGACTTGTTTGTAATCGCCTTTTAGTTTTTGCAAAAATAAATGATTTTAAATGCTTGCAATTATATATGTAATTATACAGAAGCTGCACCGAAAGTATACTAAAGAAGAGTTGTACAGTCAATAGCTACAAAGAGCATTTAAACTGTATTGCGAAGATTAACTACTGGTTAAAAGCAACATTTAAAGAAAATCAATTTACATGAATTTGCATCAGAACTGTACAAATGGCCAGAAATTCTTAGAAGTCGGCAATTACGTTAGAAAGAAGCATTTACACAGCGTGGAGTCTGTGTTTTTTTTAATTGTGAATAAAAACTACAATATTATGTTGTAGAATGTGTCTTGATATATATATACCCGGTGTAAGATCATAAATCCCCTCAGAGTGCGGAGTCACAGCATCAAACACATATAGTATGCACTGTAATTCCCCCATCTTCACTATCTCTTTTGCCTCCGCCTGGGGTAAACCTCGTTCCCCAAGGTTCACTTGGGGTTGATGTCAGAGGATTGGTGGGGCAAAAAGAACCCGGACGGAGGCAAAAAAATTGTGTAGATGGGGGAATTACATTACATCGGGCTTTACCCACAGCCGCTTAGATAATGTCTGTTTTACCTGGGTAATCCTAGAATATCTTACTTTACCCGTAACATATATATATACCAACAGTCCAGTCTACAGTGTTGCCCTCTAATAGTCATCCGCCTAGGTGCATAAATGTAATGAATATTCCTCTAAGCAAATGCACTCTCAGGTTACAATTTTATTGAAACGTTTTCAAGACTGATGAAGGGGAAGTTTTCCTTGAAAACGTTACAATAAAATTGTAATTTTGTTCACTAAAAAGACCTGAGAGTGCATTTGCTTAGAGGAATATATATATATTAGGGTTGCACCAATAACATTTTTTTAACACAAAGTACAAGTATTGATACTTGTTTTCAAATACTCGTCGATACCCATTACCGATACCTTTCTTTTTAATGTCATGTGACAGTTTATGCAAAACAGAATGAGAAGCAGTCTGCCAGGAACGAACAGCAGCATCATTAGCTTGTTCTATGGCCCGGTTGCCACCTGGTAGTAGCTTCTTTCTGCCCAATTGTGCTTTTCACAGAGGAAAACTTTCCTGTAGTATATCAGTCTGATCCCGCCGACATGGTCAGTCCAGCCCCGAAATACCAGGCAATTCTCCTCTGAACAAGGAACATGACAACCCCAGACGATCGTTTCGGCCACCTTTGGGCCTCGTTAGTGAGGTGCAGCCATATCCCTCTAAGCACATTGGGCAAGGAGTCCACGTCTGGTTTCCCCCATCACCCTTAGGGAGAATGTCCCCAGGGTCATATTTACATTTGCAAAACAGAATGAGAAGCATTCTGCCAGGAACGAACAGCAGCATCAATAGCTTGGTCTATGGCCCGGTTGCCACCTGGTAGTAGCTTCTTTCTGCCCAATTGTGCTTTTCACAGAATGTGCTTAGAGGGATATGGCTGCACCTCACTGACGAGGCCCAAAGGAGGCCGAAACGATCGTCTGGGGTTGTCATGTTCCTTGTTCAGAGGAGAATTGCTTGGTATTTCGGGGCTGGACTGACCATGTCGGCAGGATCAGACTGATATACTACAGGAAAGTTTTCCTCTGTGAAAAGCACAATTGGGCAGAAAGAAGCTACTACCAGGTGGCAACCAGGCCATAGAACAAGCTATTGATGCTGCTGTTCGTTCCTGGCAGACTGCTTCTCATTCTGTTTTGCACATTTGACAGTTTACCAAGCAGAATACAGACTACTTAAGATACATTCTTTATAATTATGAAGAACTGTAACTCAAAAGACATTATGAAATAATAAAACAGTTTTATTTGTTACAAAGTTCATAGAACATGTTTATAAATAAAAATATTACAATATAATATATTAATAATAACAAATATAAAATCACAACCACTGTTTAATCATGGGGAACAACACTATGGGCTAAATTACATTTGACTGGTAAGCTTTACCAGTGCTCTCATTACATGTCCAACGCTATTAAAGGCTATGGAGTTGGAAATGTGAACAGAGCATTAGTAAAGCTTACCAATCAAATGCAATCTAAATCTAGTCCTATAATTGCAGGATAAGTGTTCATTTTTCCAATGAGTATTCTTCCTGCATTTATATAAGCTAAGGAGAGGGCGGAATTGGCCTACGAGGATACCAGTAGATTTTCTGGTGGGCTGCAGCAGCTGGGGCTGGAAAGCAACAATTTAAAGGGGTGATGCAATTGGGTTGAAGGGCTGTTATATAACAGCTTAGACGTTAGCTGGAGTAATGCTGCAAAGCCGTACTGTTTTAGACGTTAGCTTGAGTAGTGCTGCAAAGCCGTACTGTTTTCGACATGTTAGCTTGAGTAGTGCTGCAAAGCCGTACTGTTTTAGACGTTAGCTTGAGTAGTGCTGCAAAGCCGTACTGTTTTAGACGTTAGCTTGAGTAGTGCTGCAAAGCCGTACTGTTTTAGACATTTGCTTGAGTAGTGCTGCAAAGCCGTTCTGTTTTAGACATTTGCTTGAGTAGTGCTGCAAAGCCGTACTGTTTTAGACATTTTAGCTTGAGTAGTGCTGCAAAGCCGTTCTGTTTTAGACGTTAGCTTGAGTAGTGCTGCAAAGCCGTTCTGTTTTAGACGTTAGCTTGAGTAGTGCTGCAAAGCCGTTCTGTTTTAGACGTTAGCTTGAGTAGCGCTGCAAAGCCGTTCTGTTTTAGACGTTAGCTTGAGTAGTGCTGCAAAGCCGTTCTGTTTTAGACGTTAGCTTGAATAGTGCTGCAAAGCCGTATTGTTTTAGACGTTAGCTTGAGTAGTGCTGCAAAGCCGTACTGTTTTAGACATTTGCTTGAGTAGTGCTGCAAAGCTGTACTGTTTTAGACGTTAGCTTGAGTAGTGCTGCAAAGCCGTACTGTTTTAGACATGTTAGCTTGAGTAGTGCTGCAAAGCCGTTCTGTTTTAGACGTTAGCTTGAGTAGTGCTGCAAAGCCGTACTGTTTTAGACATTTGCTTGAGTAGTGCTGCAAAGCCGTACTGTTTTAGATGTTTGCTTGAGTAGTGCTGCAAAGCCGTACTGTTTTAGACATATTTGCTTGAGTAGTGCTGCAAAGCCGTACTGTTTTAGACATGTTAGCTTGAGTAGTGCTGCAAAGCCGTACTGTTTTAGACATGTTAGCTTGAGTAGTGCTGCAAAGCCGTTCTGTTTTAGACGTTAGCTTGAGTAGTGCTGCAAAGCCGTTCTGTTTTAGACGTTAGCTTGAGTAGTGCTGCAAAGCCGTACTGTTTTAGACATTTGCTTGAGTAGTGCTGCAAAGCCGTACTGTTTTAGACGTTTGCTTGAGTAGTGCTGCAAAGCCGTACTGTTTTAGACGTTAGCTTGAGTAGTGCTGCAAAGCCGTACTGTTTTAGACGTTAGCTTGAGTAGTGCTGCAAAGCCGTACTGTTTTAGACGTTAGCTTGAGTAGTGCTGCAAAGCCGTACTGTTTTAGACGTTTGCTTGAGTAGTGCTGCAAAGCCGTACTGTTTTAGACGTTAGCTTGAGTAGTGCTGCAAAGCCGTACTGTTTTAGACGTTAGCTTGAGTAGTGCTGCAAAGCCGTACTGTTTTAGACATGTTAGCTTGAGTAGTGCTGCAAAGCCGTTCTGTTTTAGACGTTAGCTTGAATAGTGCTGCAAAGCCGTTCTGTTTTAGACGTTTGCTTGAGTAGTGCTGCAAAGCCGTTCTGTTTTAGACGTTAGCTTGAGTAGTGCTGCAAAGCCGTACTGTTTTAGACGTTAGCTTGAGTAGTGCTGCAAAGCCGTTCTGTTTTAGACGTTAGCTTGAGTAGTGCTGCAAAGCCGTACTGTTTTAGACATTTGCTTGAGTAGTGCTGCAAAGCCGTACTGTTTTAGACATGTTAGCTTGAGTAGTGCTGCAAAGCCGTTCTGTTTTAGACATGTTAGCTTGAGTAGTGCTGCAAAGCCGTACTGTTTTAGACGTTAGCTTGAGTAGTGCTGCAAAGCCGTACTGTTTTAGACGTTAGCTTGAGTAGTGCTGCAAAGCCGTACTGTTTTAGACATTTGCTTGAGTAGTGCTGCAAAGCCGTTCTGTTTTAGACATTTGCTTGAGTAGTGCTGCAAAGCCGTACTGTTTTAGACATTTGCTTGAGTAGTGCTGCAAAGCCGTACTGTTTTAGACATTTTAGCTTGAGTAGTGCTGCAAAGCCGTTCTGTTTTAGACGTTAGCTTGAGTAGTGCTGCAAAGCCGTTCTGTTTTAGACGTTAGCTTGAGTAGTGCTGCAAAGCCGTTCTGTTTTAGACGTTAGCTTGAGTAGTGCTGCAAAGCCGTTCTGTTTTAGACGTTAGCTTGAGTAGTGCTGCAAAGCCGTACTGTTTTAGACGTTAGCTTGAATAGTGCTGCAAAGCCGTATTGTTTTAGACGTTAGCTTGAGTAGTGCTGCAAAGCCGTACTGTTTTAGACATTTGCTTGAGTAGTGCTGCAAAGCTGTACTGTTTTAGACGTTAGCTTGAGTAGTGCTGCAAAGCCGTACTGTTTTAGACATGTTAGCTTGAGTAGTGCTGCAAAGCCGTTCTGTTTTAGACGTTAGCTTGAGTAGTGCTGCAAAGCCGTACTGTTTTAGACATTTGCTTGAGTAGTGCTGCAAAGCCGTACTGTTTTAGATGTTTGCTTGAGTAGTGCTGCAAAGCCGTACTGTTTTAGACATATTTGCTTGAGTAGTGCTGCAAAGCCGTACTGTTTTAGACATGTTAGCTTGAGTAGTGCTGCAAAGCCGTACTGTTTTAGACATGTTAGCTTGAGTAGTGCTGCAAAGCCGTTCTGTTTTAGACGTTAGCTTGAGTAGTGCTGCAAAGCCGTTCTGTTTTAGACGTTAGCTTGAGTAGTGCTGCAAAGCCGTACTGTTTTAGACATTTGCTTGAGTAGTGCTGCAAAGCCGTACTGTTTTAGACGTTTGCTTGAGTAGTGCTGCAAAGCCGTACTGTTTTAGACGTTAGCTTGAGTAGTGCTGCAAAGCCGTACTGTTTTAGACGTTAGCTTGAGTAGTGCTGCAAAGCCGTACTGTTTTAGACGTTAGCTTGAGTAGTGCTGCAAAGCCGTACTGTTTTAGACGTTTGCTTGAGTAGTGCTGCAAAGCCGTACTGTTTTAGACGTTAGCTTGAGTAGTGCTGCAAAGCCGTACTGTTTTAGACGTTAGCTTGAGTAGTGCTGCAAAGCCGTACTGTTTTAGACATGTTAGCTTGAGTAGTGCTGCAAAGCCGTTCTGTTTTAGACGTTAGCTTGAATAGTGCTGCAAAGCCGTTCTGTTTTAGACGTTTGCTTGAGTAGTGTTGCAAAGCCGTTCTGTTTTAGACGTTAGCTTGAGTAGTGCTGCAAAGCCGTACTGTTTTAGACGTTAGCTTGAGTAGTGCTGCAAAGCCGTTCTGTTTTAGACGTTAGCTTGAGTAGTGCTGCAAAGCCGTACTGTTTTAGACATTTGCTTGAGTAGTGCTGCAAAGCCGTACTGTTTTAGACATGTTAGCTTGAGTAGTGCTGCAAAGCCGTTCTGTTTTAGACGTTAGCTTGAGTAGTGCTGCAAAGCCGTACTGTTTTAGACGTTAGCTTGAGTAGTGCTGCAAAGCCGTTCTGTTTTAGACGTTAGCTTGAGTAGTGCTGCAAAGCCGTACTGTTTTAGACATTTGCTTGAGTAGACATGTTAGCTTGAGTAGTGCTGCAAAGCCGTTCTGTTTTAGACGTTAGCTTGAGTAGTGCTGCAAAGCCGTACTGTTTTAGACGTTAGCTTGAGTAGTGCTGCAAAGCCGTACTGTTTTAGACATTTGCTTGAGTAGTGCTGCAAAGCCGTACTGTTTTAGACGTTAGCTTGAGTAGTGCTGCAAAGCCGTACTGTTTTAGACATGTTAGCTTGAGTAGTGCTGCAAAGCCGTACTGTTTTAGACATGTTACCTTGAGTAGTGCTGCAAAGCCGTACTGTTTTAGACGGTAGCTTGAGTAGTGCTGCAAAGCCGTACTGTTTTAGACATGTTTGCTTGAGTAGTGCTCAGGAGAAAGAGGTGATAGATTTGCGCTAGAAAAAGAGGGTATGGCTAGTGAGTTTTAGATGGGATTTCCTCTAAAGATCCCAAAAGAGAGAGAGATAGCATGCAAGGGGAAAAACACACCAGCGCCTAAAATAGGCTGTTATACCCAAGAATCACAGAGTCAGTATAAGGATATAGAAAAGTATTTATTACTAGATTACTATAGGACAAGGAATACAATTATAAATCCTCACTCAGAATAAACTAAAATAGGTGCAGGTTGGCCAACCTAGGTTACTAATATTTAGATAAATAGAAATGTCTATAAGTGTAAAACATATGTTAAAATTGTATGTAAAAATATATATATATATAAAACATATGTGAGATTTAAATATAAAATGAGCACATATGTGAGAGAAAAAATGAACACTTTAAAAGCGAGTAGTATTATGCAACACACAGCAATATACCGTATATAACATATGGCAAATTCAAAACTTGCTGATATATCAATTCTGAGCAACAAACACTAACAGACCTATTAGGAGTACTGAAAAAAACAACCACTTCTGATCGTGGGTTAGTGTCCGATGAGAGTTTATAAGTCTATGAGACTGTATTGTCAGTAATTCAAGTAGTAAATGAAGAACGGATTAAACCTGTATGGTTTTTATTAGTCCGTATAAAGAGCAGCTGAATGGTACCTTTTATGTTGTCTATCCAGTTGTGGCAACAATGTGTGTCTTCTCATAAATGCTGTGTCAGGATAATATTTCCAATATCTCCGAAAGTAGCCGATCGTGAAGCCGGTTTGCTCCTCTTGGCGTTCTCCCGCTGTGCACCTACAGAGAGCGCGCCTTCTCCTGAAGGGGCTCTGATAGGTCCTGGCTGTTTGTGGGGGAGTTACCGCTCTCGATCAGGTTTAGATGCCGGCTCTACGGCTATAGTAGTGTGTGATGTCTAGGACTTCCTCTGCGTCCAAAGCAGTCTCCTTGGTTAGGAAAAGATAGCAGCAACGCGTTTCAACTGAGAAAACTCAGTCTTTGTCAAGCTGCTTTTCCTTAGCTGTGTGGGGCTTAAGTAGCCTCTAGCAATTAACTATTAGGCGGAACTTAATCATTCAATTAGCAGTGGGGATGCCACTTGAATTATTAAAAGGCATGTTAATAAACTAAACATATAATAAATGAAGGCTTAGTCCGGTATAACATAACATATAATACCCTTTAGTTAGAATAGTAATAACTTTTTGCTGGAATAAGGATTTTCTAATATAGAGATATAGATCTCACTAATGGTTAAAGAAGAGCAGAATAATACTAGCAATGGGAAAAATAAGACAGATGTGGCTTTTCTTGAAATAAAGGTTTTCCTAAGTAAACATGCTCGCTAAAGCTGAAGTAGGTTAAAATAGTTTTTGGGAGGTTACAGAGTATTTTATAGAGTGTAATATACCCAGTAGTATATAGATTTGCTGCAAGAATGGAAAGCTCTAATGCTAATAGCAACAATGAAACTATAATTAATGTTACAGATGATCATACATGCAAAGTTGTTAAGAAATCTAATAGAACAGATATATTTGAACTAAGATCATCTATTTATGATAACATTCATAATATCTTTGAGGAAGGTAAACAATTATCCAGAAATATCGTAACAGTTAACAGCAATGATAAACAAATGATACAAGACTATATGGATAAACTAGAGAGAAAACTAATCTTAGAAATTAGACACAAAACTGAATGTATATTTTTAAATGAATATCTAAGGGCAAAAAGAGTACCCCAGGGATTACGTATCAAAAAAGAGTGTGCCTTTAAAATTGAATCAGAAGAAATAAAGAAAAAGTGGAATGAGATTTTAGAGGAAGCCTCCGCTAAATTAATGAATTTAATTAAAGAATATAGGGAAGAACTCCTGATTAAAATAGGCAATGAAATAAATGATTTGGAAACAAAATTAGAAAATTTCAAAGATCTAGAGGAATATAAAAGAAGGGAAGAATCCCTGAAAAAACTAATGAAAGAAACTAAGGATGAATTAATAAAAATTAAACTAAATAAATTCGAGAGAGACAGAGAAGATTATGAAAGTCATGAAAAAAATCCTAACAGTGAGTCTTATATCAGTCACAAATGGAGACGAGTAAATAACTACAATAAAACAGAAACTAATGGTCAAATTAATCACACAGAGAGAGAAGGGACCGCAAATGATAATAATTATCACTTTAAACAAAGAAATATAGAAAACCCCAAAATACAATATCAGAAAGACATAAAAGGAAATAATAATGTTCGAACCCAACAGAATGAAAATTATGATAAACAAGAAGTATATAATTTAGAGAATAGATACTCCCAGCACAATAATACCCTAGATGCCCATAGAGGAAATAGGGAATATAGACCAAATTCGAGACCAGAATGGCAGACAGTTAATTATAATAGAAATAGAAATAATGATTATAGAAAAAGGTTCAACTATAAGCCAAAACAGTATGTCCAATCTAATGACCAACATTATGATAACTATACACATCATAACTATACAAATTATCATAACTATAGAGGAAATCAGTGGCAGGGAGAGAAAGATAGGAGAGACGAATGGAGAACACCTACACATAATAGCTCTAGACCTCTAGAAAATCTTACTAACACTAACCATAGAGGTAATCAGTGGAAGGGAGAGAAAGATAGGAGAAATGAATGGAGAACACCTACACATAATAGATTTAGACCTCTAGAAAATCTGACTGACATTGAAATTGCACAGCCCATATTAGAGAAACAAGCTGAATATGCTGAACCGCGTTTTTTAGGGGAAGGCTATCAGCAAAGCAATCGGAGAAAAAGAAATCATTCAGAAGAAGTGGAAAAAACAGAAGGGATATACAAACACATACAAAAAGTAAAAAGAATGAGATAAAAGCTAATGGAATCTTTAATCTCAGCAAAATCAAGTTAGATAATGAACACATTGAAATCCTTAATAAAGGCTTATCATTCGCACCCACGAGAAAATTAAATAAATTCAACTCATTTATAGACGCAAACAAATTCATACGAAACCTGACTCTGAAAAAATATTTTATAAAAACACCATATGAAAGAACTTTAAACCTAGCTTCCACAACAAATGAACCAAGTACTTCTAAAAATAATGAATACATACATTCAAATTTGAAAAATAGATCAAACTTTTACTCCAAGCAAGACAAAGGAATATTCATTGAAACCTTTGAAAAAATGATACTAGAAGATATCAGAAACATAAACCAAAAGAATAAATTAAAACATAATATAACATTGAAGCAAAAAACATTAATTAAAGAATTAGAAAATAATAAAGAAGTTATAATAAAGCCAGCGGACAAGGGTGGGGGGATTGTTATCTTAGACAAAGAAACATACAATAAAATGGTAGAAGAATTAATTGAAGATACAAACACCTATAAAAAACTAAAAGTCAACCCTACTGGAATTTATAAACTATTTCTAAAACACCATTTGGAAAAAGCACTAGACTTAGGTATCCTGAATGATAAGGAATTCGATTTTCTACTTCCAAAATACCCGATAATACCAGCAATGTATGCACTACCAAAAATCCATAAATCGGTCACTAACCCACCGGGCAGACCAATTATTGCCGGGATTAACTCTCTAACTGTTAATTTATCGGCTTATATTGATAAGTTTTAACAGAAATATGTTACACAACTAGAATCATACCTAAGAGATTCTACTAGTTTATTACTACTTTTGGAAAACTTTTTATGGTCAAATGAATATATTTTAGTAACATGTGATGTTCAATCATTATATACCTCTATAAAACATGAAGATGGCATTAAAGCAATTGATTTTTTTCTTAAAAATGACCCGCTTTTCAAAAAAGAACAAAGAGAGTTTCTTCTAGATAGTATTAAATTTATACTTACACATAATTTTTTCCTTTATGATGACACTTTCTATGAACAAATTTGCGGTACAGCTATGGGCACAAAATTCGCCCCTAGCTACGCAAATCTGTTCATGGGAGATTGGGAGACACAATTTCTTAATCATAGCCCCTTCAAAAGTAACATAATCGTCTACAAAAGGTATATAGACGATCTATTTATTATCTGGAAGGGAAGTAATGATCTATTACTAGAGTGCCTAAATAGTATGAACGACAATAATCTTAACCTAAAATTCACAGCAGACATTAGCAAAGAAAAAGTCCATTATCTTGATCTGGAAATTAGCATAACAAATAATACTGTAACAACTAAAACCTACTTCAAGGAAGTAGATGCTAACAATTTTATCCACGAAACAAGTTGTCATCTACAGAAATGGAAAAATAATATCCCAAAAGGACAGTTCTTGAGATTAAAAAGAAATTGCAAAGAAGATAGTGACTTTGAAAGTCAGTCCATAACACTAAAGAATAAATTTATCGAAAGAGGATATTCTGAAGACAAAATAGAAATAGAAAGAATTAAGATTAAAGAAATAGAAAGAAAAGACATCCTACAATATAAAATAAAAGAAAATATTCCAGATGCCACTAAAACAACAGAAATTTTTCTACCTTTTATCACTGAGTTCAGTGAAGATAGACATAAATTAGAAAAAATCATTAAAACACATTGGAAAATCCTGAAGTCTGACCCTCACTTAGGAACTGTATTACCAAATAATCCCAAATTTGTATACAAAAAAACTAAAAACTTAAAAAGTAAATTAGCCCCAACATACAAACAAAATGCTTGTAAATCTACAAGAGATTTACTTGGGGAAAAATTACAAGGCTTCTATCCATGCCTAACATGCAAGGTATGCAAATATGCCAAAAAAAAAATTTTTACATCAACAAATACAATGAAAAACTACACAATAAAAGAGACTATACGATGCATCGATATCAATACAATTTATCTGATAACTTGCAAAAAATGCAGGAAACAGTATATAGGTGAGACGGAGAAAACAATAAGAGAAAGAATTAGGGAACACATAAATTCCATTGAGAATTCAGATAAAGATAGAAATAAGGATCTCCCAGTGGCAAAACACTTTAGTACTTGCTGTAATAATAATTTAAAATTCTTTAGTTTTACAGCAATAGCCAAAATAAATGAAAAGAAAAGAGGAGGTAATTTATCTCACTTATTATTACAGAATGAGGCCAAATGGATATTCGAACTCCGCACTTTAAAACCAGAAGGGTTAAATTTAGATTTTAATCTGAATTGCTTTTTAAACTCCTGAGCAAAAATTCCCATCAAATATACTTATAGTTAATTATTTCACTCCATAATGATTATCTCCATATTGAAATAATTACCTCATTTTTAAGCAGCTTTCTTCACATTCCCATTAAGTCTATACAAACTATCTCTTGGTTTTTTATAATATTATTGAGAAATTGATACGCTCACTACTGGGTATATTACACTCTATAAAATACTCTGTAACCTCCCAAAAACTATTTTAACCTACTTCAGCTTTAGCGAGCATGTTTACTTAGGAAAACCTTTATTTCAAGAAAAGCCACATCTGTCTTATTTTTCCCATTGCTAGTATTATTCTGCTCTTCTTTAACCATTAGTGAGATCTATATCTCTATATTAGAAAATCCTTATTCCAGCAAAAAGTTATTACTATTCTAACTAAAGGGTATTATATGTTATGTTATACCGGACTAAGCCTTCATTTATTATATGTTTAGTTTATTAACATGCCTTTTAATAATTCAAGTGGCATCCCCACTGCTAATTGAATGATTAAGTTCCGCCTAATAGTTAATTGCTAGAGGCTACTTAAGCCCCACACAGCTAAGGAAAAGCAGCTTGACAAAGACTGAGTTTTCTCAGTTGAAACGCGTTGCTGCTATCTTTTCCTAACCAAGGAGACTGCTTTGGACGCAGAGGAAGTCCTAGACATCACACACTACTATAGCCGTAGAGCCGGCATCTAAACCTGATCGAGAGCGGTAACTCCCCCACAAACAGCCAGGACCTATCAGAGCCCCTTCAGGAGAAGGCGCGCTCTCTGTAGGTGCACAGCGGGAGAACGCCAAGAGGAGCAAACCGGCTTCACGATCGGCTACTTTCGGAGATATTGGAAATATTATCCTGACACAGCATTTATGAGAAGACACACATTGTTGCCACAACTGGATAGACAACATAAAAGGTACCATTCAGCTGCTCTTTATACGGACTAATAAAAACCATACAGGTTTAATCTGTTCTTCATTTACTACTTGAATTACTGACAATACAGTCTCATAGACTTATAAACTCTCATCGGACACTAACCCACGATCAGAAGTGGTTGTTATTTTCAGTACTCCTAATAGGTCTGTTAGTGTTTGTTGCTCAGAATTGATATATCAGCAAGTTTTGAATTTGCCATATGTTATATACGGTATATTGCTGTGTGTTGCATAATACTACTCGCTTTTAAAGTGTTCATTTTTTCTCTCACATATGTGCTCATTTTATATTTAAATCTCACATATGTTTTATATATATATATATATTTTTACGTACAATTTTAACATATGTTTTACACTTATAGACATTTCTATTTATCTAAATATTAGTAACCTAGGTTGGCCAACCTGCACCTATTTTAGTTTATTCTGAGTGAGGCTTTATAATTGTATTCCTTGTCCTATAGTAATCTAGTAATAAATACTTTTCTATATCCTTATACTGACTCTGTGATTCTTGGGTATAACAGCCTATTTTAGGCGCTGGTGTGTTTTTCCCCTTGCATGCTTGAGTAGTGCTGCAAAGCCGTACTGTTTTAGACGTTAGCTTGAGTAGTGCTGCAAAGCCGTACTGTTTTAGACGTTAGCTTGAGTAGTGCTGCAAAGCCGTACTGTTTTAGGCGTTAGCTTGAGTAGTGCTGCAAAGCCATACTGTTTTAGGCGTTAGCTTGAGTAGTGCTGCAAAGCCGTACTGTTTTAGACATGTTAGCTTGAATAGTGCGACAAAGCCGTTCTGTTTTAGACATGTTAGCTTGAGTAGTGCTGCAAAGCCGTACTGTTTTAGACGTTAGCTTGAGTAGTGCTGCAAAACCGTACTGTTTTAGACGTTAGCTTGAGTAGTGCTGCAAAGCCGTACTGTTTTAGGCGTTAGCTTGAGTAGTGCTGCAAAGCCGTACTGTTTTAGGCGTTAGCTTGAGTAGTGCTGCAAAGCCGTACTGTTTTAGACATGTTAGCTTGAATAGTGCGACAAAGCCGTTCTGTTTTAGACATGTTAGCTTGAGTAGTGCTGCAAAGCCGTACTGTTTTAGACATGTTAGCTTGAATAGTGCGACAAAGCTGTACTGTTTTAGACATGTTTGCTTGAGTAGTGCTGCAAAGCCGTACTGTTTTAGACGTTTGCTTGAGTAGTGCTGCAAAGCCGTACTGTTTTAGACGTTAGCTTGAGTAGTGCTGCAAAGCCGTACTGTTTTAGACATGTTAGCTTGAGTAGTGCTGCAAAGCTGTACTGTTTTAGACGTTAGCTTGAGTAGTGCTGCAAAGCCGTACTGTTTTAGACGGTAGCTTGAGTAGTGCTGCAAAGCCGTACTGTTTTAGACATGTTTGCTTGAGTAGTGCTGCAAAGCTGTACTGTTTTAGACGTTAGCTTGAGTAGTGCTGCAAAGCTGTACTGTTTTAGACGTTAGCTTGAGTAGTGCTGCAAAGCCGTACTGTTTTAGACGTCAGTTTGAGTAGTGCTGCAAAGCCGTTCTGTTTTAGACGTTAGCTTGAGTAGTGCTGCAAAGCCGTTCTGTTTTAGACGTTAGCTTGAGTAGTGCTGCAAAGCCGTACTGTTTTAGACATGTTTGCTTGAGTAGTGCTGCAAAGCCGTACTGTTTTAGACGTTAGCTTGAGTAGTGCTGCAAAGCCGTACTGTTTTAGACGTTAGCTTGAGTAGTGCTGCAAAGCCGTACTGTTTTAGACGTTAGCTTGAGTAGTGCTGCAAAGCCGTACTGTTTTAGGCGTTAGCTTGAGTAGTGCTGCAAAGCCATACTGTTTTAGGCGTTAGCTTGAGTAGTGCTGCAAAGCCGTACTGTTTTAGACATGTTAGCTTGAATAGTGCGACAAAGCCGTTCTGTTTTAGACATGTTAGCTTGAGTAGTGCTGCAAAGCCGTACTGTTTTAGACGTTTGCTTGAGTAGTGCTGCAAAGTCGTACTGTTTTAGACGTTAGCTTGAGTAGTGCTGCAAAACCGTACTGTTTTAGACGTTAGCTTGAGTAGTGCTGCAAAGCCGTACTGTTTTAGGCGTTAGCTTGAGTAGTGCTGCAAAGCCGTACTGTTTTAGGCGTTAGCTTGAGTAGTGCTGCAAAGCCGTACTGTTTTAGACATGTTAGCTTGAATAGTGCGACAAAGCCGTTCTGTTTTAGACATGTTAGCTTGAGTAGTGCTGCAAAGCCGTACTGTTTTAGACATGTTAGCTTGAATAGTGCGACAAAGCTGTACTGTTTTAGACATGTTTGCTTGAGTAGTGCTGCAAAGCCGTACTGTTTTAGACATTTGCTTGAGTAGTGCTGCAAAGCCGTACTGTTTTAGACGTTAGCTTGAGTAGTGCTGCAAAGCCGTACTGTTTTAGACGGTAGCTTGAGTAGTGCTGCAAAGCCGTACTGTTTTAGACATGTTTGCTTGAGTAGTGCTGCAAAGCTGTACTGTTTTAGACGTTAGCTTGAGTAGTGCTGCAAAGCTGTACTGTTTTAGACGTTAGCTTGAGTAGTGCTGCAAAGCCGTACTGTTTTAGACGTTAGTTTGAGTAGTGCTGCAAAGCCGTTCTGTTTTAGACGTTAGCTTGAGTAGTGCTGCAAAGCCGTTCTGTTTTAGACGTTAGCTTGAGTAGTGCTGCAAAGCCGTACTGTTTTAGACATGTTTGCTTGAGTAGTGCTGCAAAGCCGTACTGTTTTAGACGTTAGCTTGAGTAGTGCTGCAAAGCCGTACTGTTTTAGATGTGTTAGCTTGAGTAGTGCTGCAAAGCCGTACTGTTTTAGACGTTAGCTTGAGTAGTGCTGCAAAGCCGTACTGTTTTAGATGTGTTAGCTTGAGTAGTGCTGCAAAGCCGTACTGTTTTAGACGTTAGCTTGAGTAGTGCTGCAAAGCCGTACTGTTTTAGACGTTAGCTTGAGTAGTGCTGCAAAGCCGTACTGTTTTAGGCGTTAGCTTGAGTAGTGCTGCAAAGCCATACTGTTTTAGGCGTTAGCTTGAGTAGTGCTGCAAAGCCGTACTGTTTTAGACATGTTAGCTTGAATAGTGCGACAAAGCCGTTCTGTTTTAGACATGTTAGCTTGAGTAGTGCTGCAAAGCCGTACTGTTTTAGACGTTTGCTTGAGTAGTGCTGCAAAGTCGTACTGTTTTAGACGTTAGCTTGAGTAGTGCTGCAAAACCGTACTGTTTTAGACGTTAGCTTGAGTAGTGCTGCAAAGCCGTACTGTTTTAGGCGTTAGCTTGAGTAGTGCTGCAAAGCCGTACTGTTTTAGGCGTTAGCTTGAGTAGTGCTGCAAAGCCGTACTGTTTTAGACATGTTAGCTTGAATAGTGCGACAAAGCCGTTCTGTTTTAGACATGTTAGCTTGAGTAGTGCTGCAAAGCCGTACTGTTTTAGACATGTTAGCTTGAATAGTGCGACAAAGCTGTACTGTTTTAGACATGTTTGCTTGAGTAGTGCTGCAAAGCCGTACTGTTTTAGACGTTTGCTTGAGTAGTGCTGCAAAGCCGTACTGTTTTAGACGTTAGCTTGAGTAGTGCTGCAAAGCCGTACTGTTTTAGACGTTAGCTTGAGTAGTGCTGCAAAGCCGTACTGTTTTAGACATGTTTGCTTGAGTAGTGCTGCAAAGCTGTACTGTTTTAGACGTTAGCTTGAGTAGTGCTGCAAAGCAGTACTGTTTTAGACGTTAGCTTGAGTAGTGCTGCAAAGCCGTACTGTTTTAGACGTCAGTTTGAGTAGTGCTGCAAAGCCGTTCTGTTTTAGACGTTAGCTTGAGTAGTGCTGCAAAGCCGTTCTGTTTTAGACGTTAGCTTGAGTAGTGCTGCAAAGCCGTACTGTTTTAGACATGTTTGCTTGAGTAGTGCTGCAAAGCCGTACTGTTTTAGACGTTAGCTTGAGTAGTGCTGCAAAGCCGTACTGTTTTAGATGTGTTAGCTTGAGTAGTGCTGCAAAGCCGTACTGTTTTAGACGTTAGCTTGAGTAGTGCTGCAAAGCCGTACTGTTTTAGATGTGTTAGCTTGAGTAGTGCTGCAAAGCCGTACTGTTTTAGACGTTAGCTTGAGTAGTGCTGCAAAGTCGTACTGTTTTAGACGTTAGCTTGAGTAGTGCTGCAAAACCGTTCTGTTTTAGACGTTAGCTTGAGTAGTGCTGCAAAGCCGTACTGTTTTAGACGTTAGCTTGAGTAGTGCTGCAAAGTCGTACTGTTTTAGACGTTAGCTTGAGTAGTGCTGCAAAACCGTTCTGTTTTAGACGTTAGCTTGAGTAGTGCTGCAAAGCCGTACTGTTTTAGGCGTTAGCTTGAGTAGTGCTGCAAAGCCGTACTGTTTTAGGCGTTAGCTTGAGTAGTGCTGCAAAGCCGTACTGTTTTAGACATGTTAGCTTGAATAGTGCGACAAAGCCGTTCTGTTTTAGACATGTTAGCTTGAGTAGTGCTGCAAAGCCGTACTGTTTTAGACATGTTAGCTTGAATAGTGCGACAAAGCTGTACTGTTTTAGACATGTTAGCTTGAGTAGTGCTGCAAAGCCGTACTGTTTTAGACGTTTGCTTGAGTAGTGCTGCAAAGCCGTACTGTTTTAGACGTTAGCTTGAGTAGTGCTGCAAAGCCGTACTGTTTTAGACGGTAGCTTGAGTAGTGCTGCAAAGCCATACTGTTTTAGACATGTTTGCTTGAGTAGTGCTGCAAAGCTGTACTGTTTTAGACGTTAGCTTGAGTAGTGCTGCAAAGCTGTACTGTTTTAGACGTTAGCTTGAGTAGTGCTGCAAAGCCGTACTGTTTTAGACGTCAGTTTGAGTAGTGCTGCAAAGCCGTTCTGTTTTAGACGTTAGCTTGAGTAGTGCTGCAAAGCCGTACTGTTTTAGACGTTAGCTTGAGTAGTGCTGCAAAGCCGTACTGTTTTAGACATGTTTGCTTGAGTAGTGCTGCAAAGCCGTACTGTTTTAGACGTTAGCTTGAGTAGTGCTGCAAAGCCGTACTGTTTTAGATGTGTTAGCTTGAGTAGTGCTGCAAAGCCGTACTGTTTTAGACGTTAGCTTGAGTAGTGCTGCAAAGCCGTACTGTTTTAGATGTGTTAGCTTGAGTAGTGCTGCAAAGCCGTACTGTTTTAGACGTTAGCTTGAGTAGTGCTGCAAAGCCGTACTGTTTTAGACGTTAGCTTGAGTAGTGCTGCAAAGCCGTACTGTTTTAGACGTTAGCTTGAGTAGTGCTGCAAAGCCGTACTGTTTTAGGCGTTAGCTTGAGTAGTGCTGCAAAGCCATACTGTTTTAGGCGTTAGCTTGAGTAGTGCTGCAAAGCCGTACTGTTTTAGACATGTTAGCTTGAATAGTGCGACAAAGCCGTTCTGTTTTAGACATGTTAGCTTGAGTAGTGCTGCAAAGCCGTACTGTTTTAGATGTTTGCTTGAGTAGTGCTGCAAAGTCGTACTGTTTTAGACGTTAGCTTGAGTAGTGCTGCAAAACCGTACTGTTTTAGACGTTAGCTTGAGTAGTGCTGCAAAGCCGTACTGTTTTAGGCGTTAGCTTGAGTAGTGCTGCAAAGCCGTACTGTTTTAGGCGTTAGCTTGAGTAGTGCTGCAAAGCCGTACTGTTTTAGACATGTTAGCTTGAATAGTGCGACAAAGCCGTTCTGTTTTAGACATGTTAGCTTGAGTAGTGCTGCAAAGCCGTACTGTTTTAGACATGTTAGCTTGAATAGTGCGACAAAGCTGTACTGTTTTAGACATGTTTGCTTGAGTAGTGCTGCAAAGCCGTACTGTTTTAGACGTTTGCTTGAGTAGTGCTGCAAAGCCGTACTGTTTTAGACGTTAGCTTGAGTAGTGCTGCAAAGCCGTACTGTTTTAGACGGTAGCTTGAGTAGTGCTGCAAAGCCGTACTGTTTTAGACATGTTTGCTTGAGTAGTGCTGCAAAGCCGTACTGTTTTAGACGTTAGCTTGAGTAGTGCTGCAAAGCCGTACTGTTTTAGACGTTAGCTTGAGTAGTGCTGCAAAGCCGTACTGTTTTAGACGTCAGTTTGAGTAGTGCTGCAAAGCCGTTCTGTTTTAGACGTTAGCTTGAGTAGTGCTGCAAAGCCGTTCTGTTTTAGACGTTAGCTTGAGTAGTGCTGCAAAGCCGTACTGTTTTAGACATGTTTGCTTGAGTAGTGCTGCAAAGCCGTACTGTTTTAGACGTTAGCTTGAGTAGTGCTGCAAAGCCGTACTGTTTTAGATGTGTTAGCTTGAGTAGTGCTGCAAAGCCGTACTGTTTTAGACGTTAGCTTGAGTAGTGCTGCAAAGCCGTACTGTTTTAGATGTGTTAGCTTGAGTAGTGCTGCAAAGCCGTACTGTTTTAGACGTTAGCTTGAGTAGTGCTGCAAAGCCGTACTGTTTTAGACGTTAGCTTTAGTAGTGCTGCAAAGCCGTTCTGTTTTAGACGGTAGCTTGAGTAGTGCTGCAAAGCCGTACTGTTTTAGACGTTAGCTTGAGTAGTGCTGCAAAGCCGTTCTGTTTTAGACGTTAGCTTTAGTAGTGCTGTAAAGCCGTTCTGTTTTAGACGGTAGCTTTAGTAGTGCTGTAAAGCTGTTCTGTTTTAGACGGTAGCTTGAGTAGTGCTGCAAAGCCGTACTGTTTTAGACGTTAGCTTGAGTAGTGCTGCAAAGCCATACTGTTTTAGGCGTTAGCTTGAGTAGTGCTGCAAAGCCGTACTGTTTTAGACATGTTAGCTTGAATAGTGCGACAAAGCCGTTCTGTTTTAGACATGTTAGCTTGAGTAGTGCTGCAAAGCCGTACTGTTTTAGACGTTTGCTTGAGTAGTGCTGCAAAGTCGTACTGTTTTAGACGTTAGCTTGAGTAGTGCTGCAAAACCGTACTGTTTTAGACGTTAGCTTGAGTAGTGCTGCAAAGCCGTACTGTTTTAGGCGTTAGCTTGAGTAGTGCTGCAAAGCCGTACTGTTTTAGGCGTTAGCTTGAGTAGTGCTGCAAAGCCGTACTGTTTTAGACATGTTAGCTTGAATAGTGCGACAAAGCCGTTCTGTTTTAGACATGTTAGCTTGAGTAGTGCTGCAAAGCCGTACTGTTTTAGACATGTTAGCTTGAATAGTGCGACAAAGCTGTACTGTTTTAGACATGTTTGCTTGAGTAGTGCTGCAAAGCCGTACTGTTTTAGACGTTTGCTTGAGTAGTGCTGCAAAGCCGTACTGTTTTAGACGTTAGCTTGAGTAGTGCTGCAAAGCCGTACTGTTTTCGACATGTTAGCTTGAGTAGTGCTGCAAAGCTGTACTGTTTTAGACGTTAGCTTGAGTAGTGCTGCAAAGCCGTACTGTTTTAGACGGTAGCTTGAGTAGTGCTGCAAAGCCGTACTGTTTTAGACATGTTTGCTTGAGTAGTGCTGCAAAGCTGTACTGTTTTAGACGTTAGCTTGAGTAGTGCTGCAAAGCTGTACTGTTTTAGACGTTAGCTTGAGTAGTGCTGCAAAGCCGTACTGTTTTAGATGTGTTAGCTTGAGTAGTGCTGCAAAGCCGTACTGTTTTAGATGTGTTAGCTTGAGTAGTGCTGCAAAGCCGTACTGTTTTAGACGTTAGCTTTAGTAGTGCTGCAAAGCCGTTCTGTTTTAGACGGTAGCTTGAGTAGTGCTGCAAAGCCGTACTGTTTTAGACGTTAGCTTTAGTAGTGCTGCAAAGCCGTACTGTTTTAGACGTTAGCTTGAGTAGTGCTGCAAAGCCGTTCTGTTTTAGACGTTAGCTTTAGTAGTGCTGTAAAGCCGTTCTGTTTTAGACGGTAGCTTTAGTAGTGCTGTAAAGCCGTTCTGTTTTAGACGGTAGCTTGAGTAGTGCTGCAAAGCCGTACTGTTTTAGACGTTAGCTTGAGTAGTGCTGCAAAGCCGTACTGTTTTAGACGTTAGCTTGAGTAGTGCTGCAAAGCTGTACTGTTTTAGACGTTAGCTTGAGTAGTGCTGCAAAGCCGTACTGTTTTAGACGTTAGCTTGAGTAGTGCTGCAAAGCCGTACTGTTTTAGACGTTAGCTTGAGTAGTGCTGCAAAGCCGTACTGTTTTAGACGTTAGCTTGAGTAGTGCTGCAAAGCCGTACTGTTTTAGACGTTAGCTTGAGTAGTGCTGCAAAGCCGTACTGTTTTAGACGTTAGCTTGAGTAGTGCTGCAAAACCGTACTGTTTTAGACGTTAGCTTTAGTAGTGCTGCAAAGCCGTACTGTTTTAGACATTAGCTTTAGTAGTGCTGCAAAGCCGTACTGTTTTAGACGTTAGCTTTAGTAGTGCTGCAAAGCCGTTCTGTTTTAGACGTTAGCTTTAGTAGTGCTGCAAAGCCGTTCTGTTTTAGACGGTAGCTTGAGTAGTGCTGCAAAACCGTACTGTTTTAGACGTGTTTACGTTTGTGTGTTTTTAAATACTGATGCTGTAGTTGCTTCTGTAAAGTATTTGAGTAGATCTGTCATTGCTTATCTGTCTCCTCTCTCCTAACCCTGCAATTTAGGTCACAGATTTACTCACCCAGATAGTTTGTGTATAGTTCTCCATATCCAGCTCTGCAAATGGTTCCATTTTTTCTTTATATTTTGGCACATGGACTAAAAGAATTAACACTAAATAAATACAATAAAGAAATCCATTTATTTTCTTAATATAGTGATGTGACAGTGAATTTCCATATTGACAATAAAAAAAAAAACGGAATAAAAGGTATTTTACACATTTATTTGGTCACAACCTATTCAGTAGATTTATCGTTTTCATTTGTCCAGCTTATCTATGACAGTATTGTCATGTGTTTTTCTTTTTTTAAACCTAAAGTTATTTGGGGGGGGGGGGGGTTGGGAGAGGGGGGGGTTCCACGTGGTTTTCTGTATATGTAACACACTTGTTTTTAAATGTATTTATTTTATATTTTAGGTATTCTGTACACTTCAGATTTTTTTGTAGCAATATTATGTCGTATAGGTTGTATTTTTTTGTATAATTTATTGAATTATCTTGTTTTGATTTTCAGAAAAAATATAGGATATTAAAACAGATTACAGAAACTTGTTTGGAGATATTTGTGTGTACAACAATAATATATTTGTGTATAACAACAAACATTAGTTTCCTAAGGCTATAATTCGATAGGTAGTTTATGTAAAGTAGCACAAAACTCCCCCTATATTGACCACTTTTATATTACATACATTTATTATTATTCTATTATATTTTTTTCAAAGTTGTATAAATAAATGTAAACAAGAGGCAGTTGCAGAAAGCAACCTTCCAGTTGGTGGTAGGAGATATAGGTACTTAAATGTACATTTTCAACTGCTCTCTCTAAATGTTGGCCTTTGTGTATAAAAACAAGTCGGTATATAGACTTAAACAATAAGATACAATTAGGAGGTATTTGTATTTGCTCTTGTAAGCTCAGCCCATTGAATGGGTGGAGGTTATTATGAGCAAAAACACCTATATCATATACAAAAATATATCTAAAAAAACAAGGTTCCATACATTTTATACTATGCAACTGTTATAACAAGAAAAACAAAGGAGAGATCAAATTCTCAGTACAGGGTACTTCCATTTAAAAAGACATCAATTTCATGTAACTACAGTATATGTTGGTGATTTAATAAGTTTTACACCCAGAGGTTTATTTAGCATTTTGTGCTGCCCTAGGCACTGATAAATTTCCCCCTGATCATCCCCACCCCAAAAATGTTGTTGCATATTTGTCTTGTATGTTTCTCACATCTGAAGGAGTGTTCACATACCCCACTAGACAAATAGATTTGTGTGTAATAAAGCATTTCTAGAAGACAGGAGCGGGAATGTATCATGTTATACCCCTCAAAATGTGCTCCACCCCTAAATACTGGTGCTCTTGGCACTGATCGGCCTAACCCTAAATACTCCCCTAAATACATATATAAATGGGGTTCTGTGGCCATTGTGTAGAAAACCTTATTGTAACTACTATATTGTAGTGAATTTGCTACAAACCTAACCAGAAACAGCTATTTTATTGCATTAATTGGATAGATTTATGTTATAGGAAACATAGAAAAATCTTATTGATTGAAACATGTTTTTAAAGTGATCAAATCAGTTATGTGACAAAGCAAACATCACAGGACTTATAGGAATAGTGTTAACTGTATGATTTCTGTGAGCTGATTTCCAGTCTGGATACAGAGCAGCCATTTATATGTGATCAGTCAGAGCGCGCTAAAAATGCCCAGCAGGGATATGTCGCTAATGTACTTCATTGTGTACCAAAACCTTAATCAGGGGCTTGATAACTAGGGCACCGGTTCAGCTCGTTCCCTCTTTAAGGTTTGTACAGAATACATTTCTTGAATTCAAGGGGCCTTGTATTTAGGTGTCTTGCTTTCAACTGCATTTCATCTGCTTTAACTATTTCTCTGCCATAAGAGCTTTTATGTGTGCACAGTCCAGTTACAGCGGTGTAAGGCAAGTGTCAGTAATTTTATGTGTGCACAGTCCAGTTACAGCTGTCTACGGCAAGTGTCAGTAATTTTATGTGTGCACAGTCCAGTTACAGCGGTCTAAGGCAAGTGTCAGTAATTTTATGTTTGCACAGTCCAGTTACAGCTGTCTACGGCAAGTGGCAGTAATTTTATGTGTGCACAGTCCAGTTACAGCTGTCTATGGCAAGTGTCAGTAATTTTATGTGTGCACAGTCCAGTTACAGCTGTCTACGGCAAGTGTCAGTAATTTTATGTGTGCACAGTCCAGTTACAGCGGTCTACGGCAAGTATCAGTAATTTTATGTGTGCACAGTCCAGTTACAGCTGTCTAAGGCAAGTGTCAGTAATTTTATGTGTGCCCAGTCCAGTTACAGCGGTCTAAGGCAAGTGTCAGTAATTTTATGTGTGCACAGTCCAGTTACAGCTGTCTACGGCAAGTGGCAGTAATTTTATGTGTGCACAGTCCAGTTACAGCTGTCTACGGCAAGTGTCAGTAATTTTATGTGTGCACAGTCCAGTTACAGCGGTCTAAGGCAAGCGTCAGTAATTTTATGTTTGCACAGTCCAGTTACAGCTGTCTAGGGTGAGTGTCAGTAATTGTATGTGTGCACAGTCCAGTTACAGTGGTCTAGGGTAAGTGTCAGTGATTTTATGTGTGCACAGTCCAGTCATGGCTGTCTAGGGTGAGGTGTGAGTATTTTATGTGTGCACAGTCCAGTCATGGCTGTCTAGGGTGAGGTGTGAGTATTTTATGTGTGCACAGTCCAGTCATGGCTGTCTAGGGTGAGGTGTGAGTATTTTATGTGTGCACAGTCCAGTCATGGCTGTCTAGGGTGAGGTGTGAGTATTTTATGTGTGCACAGTCCAGTTATGGCTGTCTAGGGTGAGTGTGAGTATTTTATGTGTGCACAGTCCAGTTATGGCTGTCTAGGGTGAGTGTGAGTATTTTATGTGTGCACAGTCCAGTGACGGATGTCTAGGGGGAGTGTGAGTATTTTATGTGTGCACAGTCCAGTGACGGATGTCTAGGGGGAGTGTGAGTATTTTATGTGTGCACAAGTCCAGTGACGGATGTCTAGGGGGAGTGTGAGTATTTTATGTGTGCACAGTCCAGTGACGGATGTCTAGGGGGAGTGTGAGTATTTTATGTGTGCACAAGTCTAGTGACGGATATCTAGGGGGAGTGTGAGTATTTTATGTGTGCACAGTCCAGTTATGGCTGTCTAGGGTGAGTGTGAGTATTTTATGTGTGCACAGTCCAGTGACGGATGTCTAGGGGGAGTGTGAGTATTTTATGTGTGCACAGTCCAGTGACGGATGTCTAGGGGGAGTGTGAGTATTTTATGTGTGCACAGTCCAGTGACGGATGTCTAGGGGGAGTGTGAGTATTTTATGTGTGCACAAGTCCAGTGACGGATGTCTAGGGGGAGTGTGAGTATTTTATGTGTGCACAGTCCAGTGATGGATATCTAGGGGGAGTGTGAGTATTTTATGTGTGCACAAGTCCAGTAACGGATGTCTAGAGGGAGTGTGAGTATTTTATGTGTACAGTCCAGTGATGGATATCTAGGGGGAGTGTGAGTATTTTATGTGTACAGTCCAGTGATGGATATCTAGGGGGAGTGTGAGTATTTTATGTGTACAGTCCAGTGACGGATGTCTAGGGGGAGTGTGAGTATTTTATGTGTGCACAGTCCAGTTACAGCTGTCTACGGCAAGTGTCAGTAATTTTATGTGTGCACAGTCCAGTTACAGCGGTCTACGGCAAGTATCAGTAATTTTATGTGTGCACAGTCCAGTTACAGCTGTCTAAGGCAAGTGTCAGTAATTTTATGTGTGCACAGTCCAGTTACAGCGGTCTAAGGCAAGTGTCAGTAATTTTATGTGTGCACAGTCCAGTTACAGCTGTCTACGGCAAGTGTCAGTAATTTTATGTGTGCACAGTCCAGTTACAGCTGTCTACGGCAAGTGTCAGTAATTTTATGTGTGCACAGTCCAGCGGTCTAAGGCAAGTGTCAGTAATTTTATGTTTGCACAGTCCAGTTACAGCTGTCTAGGGTGAGTGTCAGTAATTGTATGTGTGCACAGTCCAGTTACAGTGGTCTAGGGTAAGTGTCAGTGATTTTATGTGTGCACAGTCCAGTCATGGCTGTCTAGGGTGAGGTGTGAGTATTTTATGTGTGCACAGTCCAGTCATGGCTGTCTAGGGTGAGGTGTGAGTATTTTATGTGTGCACAGTCCAGTCATGGCTGTCTAGGGTGAGATGTGAGTATTTTATGTGTGCACAGTCCAGTTATGGCTGTCTAGGGTGAGTGTGAGTATTTTATGTGTGCACAGTCCAGTTATGGCTGTCTAGGGTGAGTGTGAGTATTTTATGTGTGCACAGTCCAGTGACGGATGTCTAGGGGGAGTGTGAGTATTTTATGTGTGCACAGTCCAGTGACGGATGTCTAGGGGGAGTGTGAGTATGTTATGTGTGCACAAGTCCAGTGACGGATGTCTAGGGGGAGTGTGAGTATTTTATGTGTGCACAGTCCAGTGACGGATGTCTAGGGGGAGTGTGAGTATTTTATGTGTGCACAAGTCTAGTGACAGATTTCTAGGGGGAGTGTGAGTATTTTATGTGTGCACAGTCCAGTTATGGCTGTCTAGGGTGAGTGTGAGTATTTTATGTGTGCACAGTCCAGTTATGGCTGTCTAGGGTGAGTGTGAGTATTTTATGTGTACAGTCCAGTGATGGATATCTAGGGGGAGTGTGAGTATTTTATGTGTACAGTCCAGTGATGGATATCTAGGGGGAGTGTGAGTATTTTATGTGTGCACAAGTCCAGTAACGGATGTCTAGAGGGAGTGTAAGTATTTTATGTGTACAGTCCAGTGACGGATGTCTAGGGGGAGTGTGAGTATTTTATGTGTGCACAAGTCCAGTAACGGATGTCTAGAGGGAGTGTAAGTATTTTATGTGTACAGTCCAGTGACGGATGTCTAGGGGGAGTGTGAGTATTTTATGTGTGCACAGTCCAGTGACGGATATCTAGGGTGAGTGTGAGTATTTTATGTGTGCACAGTCCAGTGACGGATGTCTAGAGGGAGTGTGAGTATTTTATGTGTGCACAAGTCCAGTAACGGATGTCTAGAGGGAGTGTGAGTATTTTATGTGTGCACAAGTCCAGTGACGGATATCTAGGGGGAGTGTGAATATTTTATGTGTGCACAAGTCCAGTGACGGATATCTAGGGGGAGTGTGAGTATTTTATGTATGCACAAGTCTAGTGACGGATGTCTAGAGGGAGTGTGAGTATTTTATGTATGCACAAGTCTAGTGACGGATGTCTAGAGGGAGTGTGAGTATTTTATGTGTGCACAAGTCCAGTGACGGATATCTAGGGGGAGTGTGAGTATTTTATGTGTGCACAGTCCAGTGACGGATGTCTAGAGGGAGTGTGAGTATTTTATGTGTGCACAAGTCCAGTAACGGATGTCTAGAGGGAGTGTGAGTATTTTATGTGTGCACAAGTCCAGTGACGGATATCTAGGGGGAGTGTGAATATTTTATGTGTGCACAAGTCCAGTGACGGATATCTAGGGGGAGTGTGAGTATTTTATGTATGCACAAGTCTAGTGACGGATGTCTAGAGGGAGTGTGAGTATTTTATGTATGCACAAGTCTAGTGACGGATGTCTAGAGGGAGTGTGAGTATTTTATGTGTGCACAAGTCCAGTGACGGATATCTAGGGGGAGTGTGAGTATTTTATTTGTGCACAGTCCAGTGACGGATATCTAGGGGGAGTGTGAGTATTTTATGTGTGCACAGTCCAGTGACGGATGTCTAGAGGGAGTGTGAGTATTTTATGTGTGCACAGTCCAGTGATTGATGTCTAGGGCGGGTGTGAGTATTTTATTTGTGCACAGTCCAGTGACGGATATCTAGGGGGAGTGTGAGTATTTCTCTTGTAAGGTGTATCCAGTCCACGGATCATCCATTACTTGTGGGATATTCTCATTCCCAACAGGAAGTTGCAAGAGGACACCCACAGCAGAGCTGTAATATAGCTCCTCCCCTAACTGTCATACCCAGTCATTCTCTTGCAACTCTCAACAAGCTAGGATGTTGTAGGAGAGAGTGGTTAAATATAGTTAGTTTATTTTCTTCAATCAAAAGTTTGTTATTTTTAAATAGTACCGGAGTTGTGCTATTTTATCTCAGGCAGTAAATAGAAGAAGAATCTGCCTGAGGTTTCTATGATCTTAGCAGGTTGTAACTAAGATCCATTGCTATTCTCACATATGTCTGAGGGGATTACACAGATGAGGTAACTTCAGCGAGAGAAAGGCGTGCAGTTTATTCTGCTATCAGGTATGTGCAGTTATAATTTTTTCTAGAGATGGAGAACACTAGAAAATGCTGCTGATACCGGATTAATGTAAGTTAAGCCTGAATACAGTGATTTAATAACGACTGGTATCATGCTTACTCCCAGGGGTAATACCCTTATGATATTGCAATATAAACGTTTGCTGGCATGTTTAATCGTTTTTATATATGCATTGGTGATAAAACTTTATTGGGGCCTAGTTTTTTCCACATGGCTGGCTTAAATTTTGACTAGAAACAGTTTTACTGAGGCTTTCCACTGTTATAGTATAAAAGTTACAGTTGGTGCAGTTAAAATTACAAACTGTGACATCCTGCTTCCCTCAGGAGTCCCCTGTATGCTATAGGACATCTCTAAAGGGCTCAAAGGCTTTCCAAAGTCGTTTATTGGGGAAGGTAGGACCACAGCTTGCTGTGGCAGTTGGTTGTGACTGTTTAAAAAAAAAACAAAAAAAAAAAAACGTCTTTCGTTTTTTTGATCCGTTTTTTTAACTAAGGGGTTAATCATCCATTTGCAAGTGGATGCAATGCTCTGCTAGCCTATTACATACACTGTAAAAATTTCGTTTGATTTACTGCATTTTTTCACTGTTTTTCAAATTCTGACAAAATTTGTTTCTCTTAAAGGCACAGTACCGTTTTTTATATTTGCTTGTTAACTTGATTTAAAGTGTTTTCCAAGCTTGCTAGTCTCATTGCTAGTCTGTATAAACATGTCTGACATAGAAGAAACTCCTTGTTCATTATGTTTAAAAGCCATGGTGGAACCCCCTCTTAGAATGTGTACCAAATGTACTGATTTCATTTTATGCAATAAAGATCATATTCTGTTTTTAAAAAAATTATCACCAGAGGAATCTGACGAGGGGAAAGTTATGCCGACTAACTCTCCCCACGTGTCAGACCCTTTGACTCCCGCCCAAGGGACTCACGCTCAAATGGCGCCAAGTACATCTAGGATGCGTTTACTTTACAAGACATGGCGGCAGTCATGGATAATACACTGTCAGCGGTATAAGCCAGACTACCTGAACTTAGAGGTTAGCGAGATAGCTCTGGGGTGAGACAAAATGCAGAGCATACTGACGCTTTAAGAACCATGTCTGATACTGCCTCACAATATGCAGAAGCTGAGGAAGGAGAGCTTCAGTCAGTGGGTGATGTTAATGACTCAGGAAAGATACCTGATTCTAATATTTCTACATTTAAATTTAAGCTTGAACACCTCCGCGTGTTACTTAGGGAGGTTTTAGCTGCTCTGAATGACGCCACCACACGGGACTTATGGCAGACAGTCCCTAAGGTGGAGGGAGCAGTTTCTACTCTAGCAAAGCGTACTACTATCCCTGTCGAGGACATCTGTGCTTTTTTAGAGCCAATGGATAAAAAATTAGAAGGTTACCTTAAGAAAATATTTATTCAACAAGGTTTTATCCTACAGCCCATTGCATGCATTGCCCCTGTCTCTGCTGCTGCGGCGTACTGGTTTGAGTCTCTGGAAGAGGCTTTACAGGTAGAGACTCCATTGGATGACATACTTGGCAAACTTAGAGCACTTAAGCTAGCCAATTATTTTATTTCTGATGCCATTGTTCATTTGAATAAACTAACGGCTAAGAATTCTGGTTTTGCTATACAGGCGCGCAGAGAGCTATGGCTTAAATCATGGTCAGCTGACGTGACTTTAAAATCTAAGCTACTTAACATTCCCTTCAAGGGGCAGACCCTATTCGGGCCTGGTTTGAAGGAGATTATTGCTGATATCACGGGAGGAAAAGGTTGTGCCCTTCCTCAGGACAGGTCCAAATCTAGGGCCAAACAGTCTAATTTTCGTGCCTTTCGAAACTTCAAGGCAGGTGCGGCATCAACTTCCTCTAATAATAAACAAGAGGGAACTTTTGCTCAATCCAAGACGGTCTGGAGACCAAACCAGACCTGGAAAAAAGGTAAGCAGGTCAAAAAGCCTGCTGCTGCCTCTAAGACAGCATGAAGGAACGACCCCCTATCCGGTAACGGATCTAGTAGGGGGCAGACTTTCACTCTTCGCCCAGGCGTGGGCAAGAGATGTTCAGGATCCCTAGGCGTTGGAAATTATATACCAGGGATATCTTCTGGACTTCAAAGCTTCCCCCCCCAAAAGGGAGATTTCACCTTTCACAATTATCTGCAAACCAGATAAAGAGTGAGGCATTCTTACACTGTGTACGAGACCTCCTAGTTATGGGAGTGATCCATCCAGTTCCAAAGGAGGAACAGGGTTTTTACTCAAATCTGTTTGTGGTTCCCAAAAAAGAGGGAACCTTCAGACCGATTTTGGATCTAAAGATCTTAAACAAATTCCTCAAAGTTCCGTTGTTCAAGATGGAAACTATTCGTACCATCCTACCACTGATCCAGGAGGATCAATATATGACTACAGTGGATCTAAAGGATGCTTATCTTCACATTCCGATACACAAAGATCATCATCGGTTTCTCAGGTTTGCCTTTCAAGACAGGCATTACCAGTTGTAGCTCTTCCCGTTGGATTAGCTACAGCCCCAAGAATCTTTACAAAGGTTCTAGGGTCGCTTTTGGCGGTCCTAAGGCCGCGGGGCATAGCAGTAGCCCCTTATTTAGACGACATCCTGATACAGGCGTCAAACTTCCAAATTGCCAAGTCTCATACAGACGTAGTACTGGCATTTCTGAGGTCGCATGGGTGGAAAGTGAACGAGGAAAAGTGTTCTCTATCCCCACTCACAAGAGTTTCCTTTCTAGGGACTCTGATAGATTCTGTAGAAATGAAAATTTACCTTGACGGAGTCCAGGTTATCAAAGCTTCTAAATTCCTGTCAGGTTCTTCATTCCATTCTGCGCCCTTTGGTGGCTCAGTGTATGGAAGTAATCGGCTTAATGGTAGCGGCAATGGACATAGTGCCGTTTGCACGCTTACATCTCAGACCGCTGCAACTATGCAGGCTCAGTCAGTGGAGCGGGGATTACACAGATTTGGCCCCTCAACTGAATCTGGACCAAGAGACCAGGGATCCTCTTCCCTGGTGGCTATCTCGGGTCCATCTGTCCAAAGGTATGACCTTCGCAGGCCAGATTGGACTATTGTAACAACAAATGCCAGCCTTCTAGGTTGGGGTGCAGTCTGGAACTCCCTGAAGGCTCAGGGATCGTGGACTCAGGAGGAGTCTCTCCTTCCAATAAATATTTTGGAACTAAGAGCGATATTCAAGGCTCTTCAGGTTTGGCCTCAGTTAGCAACTCTGAGGTACATCAGATTTCAGTCGGTCAACATCACGACTGTAGCTTACATCAACCATCGAGGGGGAACAAGAAGTTCCCTAGAGATGTTAGAAGTTTCAAAAATAATTCACTGGGCAGAGATTCACTCTTGCCACCTATCAGCTATCCATATCCCAGGTATAGAGCACTGGGAGGCGGATTTTCTAAGTCGTCAGACTTTTCATCCGGGAGAGTGGGAACTCCATCCGGAGGTATTTGCACAACTGATTCTCCGTTGGGGCAAACCAGAACTGGATCTCATGGCGTCTCGCCAGAACGCCAAGCTTCTGTGTTACGGATCCAGGTCCAGGGATCCCAAGGCGACACTGATAGATACTCTAGCAGCACCCTGGTCTTTCAACCTGGCTTATGTGTTTCCACCGTTTCCTCTGCTCCCTCGACTGATTGCCAAGATCAAGCAGGAGAGAGCATCAGTGATTCTGATAGCACCTGCGTGGCCACGCAGGACCTGGTATGCAGATCTATTGGACATGTCATCCTTTCCACCATGGTCTCTGCCTCTGAGACAGGACCTTCTACTTCAGGGTCCTTTCAACCATCCAAATCTAATTTCTCTGAGGCTGACTGCCTGGAGATTGAATGCTTGATTTTATCAAAGCGTGGCTTCTCCGAGTCAGTTATTGATACCTTAATACAGGCACGAAAGCCTGTCACCAGGAAAATTTACCTTAAGGTATGGCATAGATATCTTTATTGGTGTGAATCCAAGGGTTACTCATGGAGTAAGGTCAGGATTCCTAGGATTTTATCTTTTCTCCAAGAAGGTTTGGAAAAAGGATTGTCAGCTAGTTTCTTAAAGGGACAGATTTTTGCTCTGTCTATTCTTTTGCACTAGCGTCTGGCAGATGTTCCAGACGTTCAGGCATTTTGAATCAAGCTTTGTTTAAACCTGTTGCTCCACCATGGAGCTTAAACTTGGTTCTTAAGGTTCTTCAAGGAGTTCCGTTTGAACCTCTTCATTCCATAGATATCAAACTTTTATCTTGGAAATTTCTTTTTTTTTTTTTGGTAGCTATTTCCTCGGCTCGTAGAGTCTCTGAGCTATCTGCCTTACAATGTAATTCTCCTTATCTAATTTTTCATACGGATAAGGTAGTCCTGCGTACCAAACCTGGGTTCTTACCTAAGGTGGTATCTAACAAGAATATCAATCAAGAGATTGTGGTTCCATCCTTGTGTTACACAATCTGGACGTGGTCTGTGCTTTAAAGTTTTACTTACAAGCTACTAAAGATTTTCATCAAACATCTGCTTTGTTTGTTGTCTACTCTGGACAGAGGAGAGGTCAAAAGGCTTTGGCAACCTCTTTTTCTTTTTGGCTAAGAAGCTTAATCAGCTTAGCCTATGAGACTGCTGGACAGCAGCCTCCTGAAAGGATTACAGCTCATTCCACTAGAGCTGTGGCTTCCACTTGGGCCTTTAAAAATGAGGCTTCTGTTGAACAGATTTGCAAGGCGGCGACTTGGTCTTCGCTTCATACTTTTTCAAAATTTTACAAATTTGACACTTTTGCTTCTTCGGAGGCTATATTTGGGAGAAAGGTTTTACAGGCAGTGGTTCCTTCCATTTAAGTTCCTGCCTTGTCCCTCCCTTCATCCGTGTACTTTAGCTTTGGTATTGGTATCCCACAAGTAATGGATGATCCGTGGACTGGATACACCTTACAAGAGAAAACACAATTTATGCTTACCTGATAAATTTATTTCTCTTGTGGTGTATCCAGTCCACGGCCCACCCTGTCATTTTAAGGCAGGTAATTTTTAAATTTAAACTACAGTAACCACTACACCCTATGTTTCCTCCTTCCTCGGCTTGTTTTCGGTCGAATGACTGGCTATGACAGTTAGGGGAGGAGCTATATTACAGCTCTGCTGTGGGTGTCCTCTTGCAACTTCCTGTTGGGAATGAGAATATCCCACAAGTAATGGATGATCCGTGGACTGGATACACCACAAGAGAAATAAATTTATCAGGTAAGCATAAATTGTGTTTTTATGTGTGCACAGTCCAGTGACGGATGTCTAGAGGGAGTGTGAGTATTTTATGTGTGCACAAGTCCAGTGACGGATATCTAGGGGGAGTGTGAGTATTTTATTTGTGCACAGTCCAGTGACGGATATCTAGGGGGAGTGTGAGTATTTTATGTGTGCACAGTCCAGTGACGGATGTCTAGAGGGAGTGTGAGTATTTTATGTGTGCACAGTCCAGTGATTGATGTCTAGGGCGGGTGTGAGTATTTTATGTGTGCACAAGTCTAGTGACGGATATCTAGGGGGAGTGTGAGTATTTTATGTGTGCACAAGTCTAGTGACGGATATCTAGGGGGAGTGTGAGTATTTTATGTGTGCACAAGTTCAGTGACGGATGTCTAGGGGGAGTGTGAGTATTTTATGTGTGCACAAGT
>NC_069509.1:174332314-174334814 GCF_027579735.1 Bombina bombina
TGTGCCTTTTCAGATCCAATGGATAAAAAGTTAGAGGGTTACCTTAAGAAAATGTTTGTTCAACAAGGTTTTATATTACAACCCCTTGCATGCATTGCGCCTGTCACGGCTGCAGCAGCATTTTGGTTTGAGTCTCTGGAAGAGACCCTTGACTCAGCGACATTAGATGAGATTTCACTTAAGCTTAAAACCCTTAAGCTAGCTAATTCATTTATTTCTGATGCCGTAGTACATTTAACTAAACTTACGGCTAAGAATTCCGGATTCGCCATTCAGGCACGCAGAGCGCTGTGGCTAAAATCCTGGTCAGCGGATGTAACTTCTAAATCGAAACTACTTAACATACCTTTCAAGGGGCAGACTTTATTCGGGCCCGGTTTGAAAGAAATTATCGCTGATATTACGGGAGGTAAAGGCCATGCCCTGCCTCAAGACAGAGCCAAACCCAGGGCTAGACAGTCTAATTTTCGTGCCTTTCGTAATTTCAAGGCAGGAGCAGCTTCAACTTCCTCTGCTCCAAAACAGGAAGGAGCTGTTGCTCGCTACAGACAAGGCTGGAAACCTAACCAGGCCTGGAACAAGGGCAAGCAGGCCAGAAAGCCTGCTGCTGCCCCTAAGACAGCATGAAGTGAGGGCCCCCGATCCGGTAACGGATCTGGTGGGGGGCAGACTCTCTCTCTTCGCCCAGGCTTGGGCAAGAGATGTCCAGGATCCCTGGGCGTTGGAGATCATATCTCAGGGATATCTTCTGGACTTCAAAGCTTCTCCTCCACAAGGGAGATTTCACCTTTCAAGGTTGTCAACAAACCAGATAAAGAAAGAGGCGTTTCTACGCTGTGTACAAGACCTTTTACTAATGGGAGTGATCCACCCAGTTCCGCGGTCGGAACACGGACAAGGGTTTTACTCAAATCTGTTTGTGGTTCCCAAAAAAGAGGGAACCTTCAGACCAATATTGGATTTAAAGATCCTAAACAAATTCCTAAGAGTTCCATCATTCAAGATGGAAACTATTCGGACAATCTTACCCATGATCCAAAGAGGTCAGTACATGACCACAGTGGATTTAAAGGATGCTTACCTTCACATACCGATTCACAGAGAACATTACCGGTATCTAAGGTTTGCCTTCCTAGACAAGCATTACCAGTTTGTAGCTCTTCCCTTCGGGTTGGCTACGGCTCCAAGAATCTTTACAAAAGTTCTGGGCTCTCTTCTGGCGGTACTAAGACCGCGAGGAATTTCGGTAGCCCCGTACCTAGACGACATTCTGATACAAGCGTCAAGCTTTCAAACTGCCAAGTCTCATACAGAGTTAGTACTGGCATTTCTAAGATCACATGGGTGGAAAGTAAACGAGGAGAAGAGTTCTCTCTTACCACTCACAAGAGTTCCCTTCTTGGGGACTCTTATAGATTCTGTAGAAATGAAAATTTACCTGACAGAGGACAGGTTAACAAAGCTTCTAAATGCTTGCCGTGCCCTTCATTCCATTCAAAACCCGTCAGTGGCTCAATGCATGGAGGTAATCGGCTTAATGGTAGCGGCAATGGACATAGTTCCTTTTGCACGCCTGCACCTCAGACCGCTGCAATTGTGCATGCTAAGTCAGTGGAATGGGGATTACTCAGATTTGTCCCCTACGCTGAATCTGGATCAGGAGACCAGAGATTCTCTTCTATGGTGGCTTTCTCGGCCACATCAGTCCAGGGGGATGCCCTTCAGCAGGCCAGACTGGACAATTGTAACTACAGACGCCAGCCTTCTAGGTTGGGGCGCTGTCTGGAATTCCCTGAAGGCTCAGGGATCATGGACTCAAGAGGAGAGTCTCCTTCCAATAAACATTCTGGAATTGAGAGCAGTTCTCAATGCCCTTCTGGCTTGGCCTCAGTTAGCAACTCTGAGGTTCATCAGGTTTCAGTCGGACAACATCACGACTGTGGCTTACATCAACCACCAGGGAGGGACAAGGAGTTCCCTAGCGATGATGGAAGTATCAAAGATAATTCGCTGGGCAGAGTCTCACTCTTGCCACCTGTCAGCGATCCACATCCCAGGCGTGGAGAACTGGGAGGCGGATTTCCTAAGTCGCCAGACTTTTCATCCGGGGGAGTGGGAACTTCATCCGGAGGTCTTTGCCCAAATACTTCGACGTTGGGGCAAACCAGATATGGATCTCATGGCGTCTCGCCGGAACGCCAAGCTTCCTTGTTACGGGTCCAGGTCCAGGGACCCGGGAGCGGTCCTGATAGATGCCTTGACAGCACCTTGGACCTTCAGGATGGCTTATGTGTTTCCACCCTTCCCGATGCTTCCTCGTTTGATTGCCAGGATCAAACAGGAGAAAGCATCAGTGATTCTAATAGCGCCTGCGTGGCCACGCAGGACCTGGTATGCAGATCTAGTGGACATGTCATCCTGTCCACCTTGGTCTCTGCCTCTGAGACAGGACCTTCTAATTCAGGGTCCTTTCAAACATCAAAATCTAATTTCTCTGAAG